>NW_026878483.1:0-24101 GCF_032173495.1 Musca vetustissima | reverse complement strand
AAAATATACATTAAAAAATAAATACATACAAGCTTATAGATACATCAATCAGTCAATATTTACAAATGAATGCAACTCTGACAAAACAATATACTTTACATAGCACTGACAACCAAGAATTTCAACTGGAAATTACACACGTACATATTTAAAAAATACATATTTCAAGTTGGATTATTTCTTGATCTACATTCGAAAATTTTACTTGTAGCATTCTAAGCCATCAAACTAGAATGGCATTTCAGATTTTGCCACATTCAATAAAATATTGTGATCAGCAAAATATTGGTAAATTAAAGAATGTTTTCCTTTATCATCGGGAATCCAAAATATAAAACAGAGCGTGAAACTGGATTGTATTGATTTGTTTAGGGATAATGGGAATCCGTTTATGTGAAGGTTTTGGTAGCTCGAAATCTGGACAAGAAGACCATCTAGATCGTGTATATAGCTATATGAAAATTTTCACAAAAGTTCGGCATCCATCTAATGTAAAAATGCTTCAATATTTTACATTTTTCAATGCCAACAAATGTATATGTTAATTATTCTTTGAAATTAAAGGGCCAATCCGTGGTCAACGCATTTCTAATCGTTAAAACAGGGCAAACAGTTGGAATTCAATTACATTCAATTATTTTAATAATGGGTTTAGAAACTATGTTTGACAACAGCAATCGGTTGTTACGAGGGCTATTATATATTTTTCTGGCCTAAGGCACTGGCACCGTCTGAAATTTCCATTTGAACGATAACATTTTTTAGAATAATCATACGTACGGCCATGTGTTGTGTTGTTTACACACTGTGCGACACGAAAATTTTTCAGGGGTTCTAATGTACCAATTCTGTTTAGTTGGAGTCCCTGGATCACGAAAATACCTTTGGTTTTTCTGGGTCACTTCGAAAATTAATTTTATAACGGTAAATATAGAGAAAAACGTGGTTTCATGGATTTTCCATTTGAAACTTGAATAACTTATTTACTTTATAACGGATTTATATTATTCTTTTTTTATTTCGAAGAGTACAATTTTTCCTTTCAAACAAGATATATATTTGGTAAATCGGTTGAGGATTGGCTGAGTTACAGCGGTTGAAATGTGAAAAAATACGCATAAAATGACAAAATTTATTTTTCTTCGGACTGTACGATGAAATTATGATATCAAGCCATATAAATTTTATTATATTACGGGGAAGAAAATTAAATTAGCTTTCGAAAATGATAAAAATCAAAAAAATCGGTTAAAAAATGGATGACTTATACGCATTTTTGTATTGATTCTATGCATATTCTCTAAAGGAAATATGGTTCTATCTCGTCTCCTCTTGCCTGTTACAATCATAACGGTTTGTAACAGGAAACGATACAGACCCATATTTCCTTTAGAGAATATGCATAGATTCAATACAAAAATGTGTATAAGTCATCCATTTTTTAACCGATTATTTTGATTTTTATCATTTTCGAAAGCTAATTTAATTTTCTTTCCCGTAATATAATAAAACTTATATGGCTTGATATCATAATTTCATCGTACAGTCCGAAGAAAAATAAATTTTGTCATTTTATGCGTATTTTTTCACATTTCAACCGCTGTAACTCAGCCAATACTCAACCGATGTACCAAATATATATCTTGTTTGAAAGGAAAAATTGTACTCTTCGAAAGAAAAAAAGAATAATATAAATCCGTTATAAAGTAAATAAGTTATTCAAGTTTCAAATGGAAAATCCATGAAACCACGTTTTTCTCTATATTTACCGTTATAAAATTAATTTTCGAAGTGACCCAGAAAAACCAAAGGTATTTTCGTGATCCAGGGACTCCAACTAAACAGAATTGGTACATTAGAACCCCTGAAAAAATTTTTTTTGTTATTTTGTAGCACAGTGTAATTGATAGCTTGTGAGCAATATTGATCCTAAAGACAAAGTGGATTTGTATCGAAACATCATTCCCAATGTGAGAAATCTTCATCATAAAATAATTTAATTTGATTTTCTAGTAATCAGCCCTTCAAAAGATTTAACTACAAATGCCTATTGTTAGTAAATTGAGGTTAGTTTTTTTATATATGCCGGTCTCAATGCTTAATTTTTCAAAATTGATAAAAAAAAACTTGGTTGTTATTCATTTCAATATTTCGAGAGATTAAAATACAAAAATTTACACAAAACGTTTCGCGTCGTTTTTAATTGTCCAACTTTTTATGTAAAGCAAACGGAATATTCACAGAAAATGTACACAACGAAACTCAACGAATGCGACTGATTGATCTTACCTTTGGGTCCAACATTTTGTATGCCGAAAAGATGCTGATTTATTAGTTTGGTGGCAGTGGCTAAACTCTTGCCGGGCATAAACGATGAACGCTTCTTTTTACTGGTGGTGGTGGTAGTGGTACTGGCCGGACTATTGTCGCTGCCTAGATTCTCCTGCGACAGTTTGGAGTCATCGAAACGGGCTCGTGGTTTCGACATCTGTGCGGGGCCGGTGGTGGAATGTGAGGAGGAGGACGACGATGGCATTGCCGCTGCTGAGAAACTCTGTTGGAATCGCGTTTTGCGATGCTTTGGCACTGGATTCTCGTTGAGGCTAATGTGGCTGCCGCGATCGTGTGCGTCGAAATTTTGATAGACATCATCCATGGGACTTAGACCACCAGCTGCCAAATTTCGCAAAGCCGTATCACCAGATGCGCTCTTTTTCACATGGGCCCGTATCTGGCCCGAAGATGGCGTCGGCGGTAGACCCACCATATAACCGGTAGTTGTGTTACCAGCCGAGTCTTTTTCCAGTGGATTTATATACAAATTATCCATGTCTATGTCCAGGGCACACACCTCGTCGTTCAGATCGGACGTGAGGTCGCCCTGTGACAGGAATGGGTGGGTTTGACAACTGGCATAGGTGTCCGAACTATCTACGCTTGCCAGATCGGCATTGTTATTATTGAAATTGTTATTCAAATTATTGTTGCTGAAATTGTTCCCCAGTGCTGTCACACCTTGTTGGCTGGTGCTCATTGGCAGCGGATGGCAAGTTCCCAGAGATGTTGTATTGAAATTGTTATTGTAATTGTGATTGAAATTACTGATGACAGTGGAACTGCTGCTCACATACGGTGGATATCTCAGAGACGTATCTAATGGCAGCGCGATTGTAGTCGACGTCGTTGTGCCATACGACGATGACGTCGACGAGGATTGCGATATGGGCGCAAGGCCTCCGGTGGCAGTGTATGGCAGTGATGTGCGCACAACACCTCCGCTGCCGGCCGAATACAGTAGTTCGCTTTGCGTTGTACCCGTGGAAGCGGTCACAATACCACCGCTACCCATTTGCAATTGGTTGGATATGAAAGCTGCAGCCGATGCGGGCGGTATTGCCGGCACAGCAGGTGGCGATGCGGCAATTGGAAATCCACCAAATGGAAGCGATTGTTGCAGCTGACGATTGGCCGCTTGTCGCATTTCATAACAAATCGGTTTATGGAAGTCCGATGTTGGAAGTGAGATAACACCTTCGGCATCTGTAAATTCCTTGAAATCCTGAAACACACAAATGAAACAAGTGGATCGATTAGAAGGGAGCCATAGCGACGGAAGGAGTATTTCTTGAGTTTAATATCGGCACCAGGTTCAGCACATTTTAAAGTATTTGAATAAGTAATGTACAGGGGAAATTCTTGGACAAACTACGTCAGCTTGTGTTAAAAATGCCCAGAACTAAGTTTCGAATTTAAGAAGATTTTCATAAGGGAAATAATATTATTAAATTGCATTTTGGACACATTTGTTTGTTATTTATAACCCTTAAAGGAATATCTAAAAATTATTTATGGGGTAGTGTTATTTGTGTTTTTATTTTTTGAAACAAAATTAAATTTTATATACAAGTTCTGTGCAGAAAGCATATCAATCAAGCGTGACAAGCTAAGAAAAAACTTTATGGAAATTTATGGGCAACTTACCTTATATAATTATTCAATGAGTTTCAATGTAAATATAATTTTAGTTTTTTTGTTGTTGTTGTTGGCAGCTGTTTGTAGTTATTGGTATGTAGATTAAATATACTATAAACAATTTTTTTGAAGATTGAATCCTATACGAATTATACTGATATGAGTATTTCTTTACATTCAAATTTCGGTTGGTTTTTGTATCCTGATTCCGAAGATTCAGAATGGGTTATAATAAATCTGGATCTACGAAAACGTTGTTAGATTGAGGTATATTCGAACTATAACAATAAACATAATTCTAGTGAAATTGGTTAATTAATATATTCTGTAAAACCGAATATTTGTAAAAAAAGTTGTGGTTGTGTTGTGTTCTGTAAAACCGAATATTTGTAAAAAAAAGTTGTGGTTGAATGAGATTTTGATACCAGACAAATACGAGGTCTACGATATAAATTTCAGGCATAATAATAATGCATTAATTTCACGTTTGAGTTAGTCGAAGCGGTGCTTGTTTTGAGCTCATATTGTCTACTTCGTTTTTCACCGGATCATTGGCCACATGACAATCTTTGTCGAAAAACAGTCGATCACTTCATTCAGAGTACTTTTTGGAATTTGTTCGTCATCGATTACTCGGTCGATAGGGCTCATAGATCGACTGCCCGAGTTAGCACGATACTTTTTTGAGTAATTATCAAATAACGCAGCCTCTGACGTGAATAAAACAATTAACCCTTTCAGTGTAAAAAAAAAAATTTTGTCGGAATAAAAATCTAAAATTTTGTATTTATAATCATATAAAGGAACATAACTTCTGTCTTTCAACAAAAACATCAATTGTAACGGTACATAGGATAACCGAAAAATTGCAAAGAAAGAGTGTAATTTTAAATGTCGAATATATTCGACAAAAACACTGAAAGGGTGAAACTAGTGTTGATGCCAGTAATAAATAAGGTAACCCTAGTAATTCGAAGCTAAGCTAATGCAATGTAAATGTTTTTATCCGTCTTCAGGTCAAGTTCGAAGATGGGCTATATTGATCCACGTTTAGGAATAGTACCCATTACAGTATTTTGGAGCTTTGAGAGTATTTTTCAAACGAATTGGCTGTTTGTTTTATTAATTTGAGTTCTTATTTGATAGTAAATCTTTCCACAAACAATTATATATATATATATAGGTAATTTTTTCAACAGAATTCGCTGTAATTTGGTTTATTGTAGTCTTATATCGTAACAAATCACCCTTCCAAAAAATAATAATATTCGGGGACTACACCTAATCCCCATATAACCCCCTTTTTAATTGAAATAGTTATATGATTTGGTCCGCGTTTATGGTTAGTCTGCACTCGAAAGTATGTCATTATAAGACAATTTTGCCGATTCTGCTATTTGTTGTAATCATTCTATTATCGGAGGATATCGAGATAAAACCCTGTAATGATTGAAAATATAATTGAAAAAATAACGATCATTAACAATACAGTACTTTTTGCTAACACTTCCAATAGGTGGTGGCAACTGCACTGCAATTTATTTTTGGAAATACAACAATGCATTTTTCGGAATGTTGTACTAAATGTTGTTGTTGTACTCAATGTTGTTGTTGTACTCATTTGCATACCAATCAAAAACCTCACCCTACGACAAAGCAAACGCACAAGCTAAAATTCTTTTCTCTCTACCATTCCACCAGTACAGAAGTCATCAAAAGCGTAGTGACCTCTAAGTGATCTTCATTTTCTGATTAAAATATAACTTTACTTTCGATTGAAAAAAAATTAACTTACAGTAAAGCAATTTAAAAAGAACTTAATTAATCGAGAATATATAATAGTTTTTGCTGGTGCCACACTTCAAGGTAACTAAATAAAATCTGTGCAAATGCAATTAGTGTGAATCTAATAATGCTTATTATACAGGAATAAGTGGGAAAAAATACTATCCACCAAAAATTTCCACATAAAGTGCCCAAATCTGTCAATTTATTCGCCATCCAATACCCCGGTATCCACAGATGTGTATTACGGTGATCCTACAAGCTAATTTCAGTGGGAAAAAGCCAAAACTCGTGGGATATCGGGGCCAAAATATAAGGAAACATCATTAAAAACGATATTGGTGGCAGCGAATCCCCATAAGTGAAGCAAAATATAAGAATTCTGCAGCAATACCAACAATATTCAATCCAATCTTCAGTAGATGAGCATATAAACGCACAAAGCTCGATAAAAATTCTTCCGTAAGAAACTATAGATTCAATAGTACAAGTTTGCTGGAACAATCTCCATCAGTACCATAACCCACTTCAACATCATTGTGTAATCCAGACTTATTGCATTGAATAACCTTTATTGCGAATTTTGGTATTTCGCATTGGCACTGAAATAATCCAAAGCAACACATAGTGTCCCCTACCTGTAATACGCTGCTGTACTATGATAAGAAGAACAACGCACAGAATGAGAAATACAGCTTATACACAAACATACACTTAAGTATACTTATAATGAATTACTAATTTTACCGAAAAAAAACCAACTAGAATAGAATTACGTTAAAATATTTATTTAATTTTAGAAACGATCCTAAATTGCATCAAAAGTCATATAAGTATCTTGATATACGCAAATCTCAAAAGTAATGCAAGAAAATATCATCAGAATATAATTTGAATTGAAATTGAGATAATTTTATTGAATGTTTGATCAAACACAATTTACACGAACAACAATCAATAATCATAACACATCAAACCATAATAATGATCATCATCATCACGGCATGCTGTTTGGAGGCCTTCAACGAGTAAGCTACTTGGTGAGTAAGAACGTAATTATTACCTAATGTGGGTGCTTTTTTTATATACATACATTTTTTATTGTTGTTGTAATTGTGCTTGAGTTCATAACTTGCATTTCGATAGTCAAAAGCGTGTTGATCATTTCTTTTCTCTTTTCTGTTTTATTTTGTCTTTGCATTAGGGTTACCATGTTTGGTTATACCATTAGTTAAAGTATTTGATTGCAATTTTGGATAGATTAATAAGCGTCGTTATCAATAAGAATTATAAATCATATTTCAAATATATATGAATAGATTTTTATGATCAAATAGTAAATAATATGAAATAAGAAAATAATTTGCTACTTTTTTTTAAGCATAATTATATTATTAAAATGTTGTGAATAAATAAGAAACAATATGAATTGGTAAATTAGACGTGTGTGTGTTTTCATACAGATGATGCGGTAGGAGCGGTCTAGGACGGTGAAAATGAGGGGCCCTGAATTAATCAGCGCCATCGGGGCAATGGTAAGGGCGGGTAAAGATGCGCATTATCTCAGAACAACAGAGATAAAATAATAAATTAAAGAGTTGAGTATTTACAGGCTTGTGGGGTATTCAGATTTTTTTAAATATACATATATTAGTTTTTTTTATTCCATTTAGTAAGTTTTTGCTTCTCTAATAAAAAGGGAGTCTACAAAAAATATTTTCTCGTAATAAAACTAGTTCTGCGGGGAAGGACGAGAACCCCCCACCCGACTGACGTTAGCTGTCCAATGGCTCCCGCAGTCCTCTCTCCGACAGTACACAGGTAGAAACACCTTACCAACAGACACTCTTCTGTCTGCTCTAGTTGTACATTACAGAAATGGCGCCCAACGTGGGGCCCGAGAAGTACTATATGTGCTTTTACGGCCTATTTGCTATTACAGTTTCATAAAGCTCAATTAAATAAGTGATTTTCGAAATTTGATATTATACTTTATATTGAAGAATACTTTGAAGAAGTTATCTGGATTTTCAATTACTTGAGGTCAAAAGGTTCGAGTGTATTGACCGATTACGGCCTTCAAAGCTTTTCTTTGATGTTGGTATAATTTTCATTTTTCAAATTGTTTATTTAAATTGTTGGTAGAATTAGTGTTGTCATTGATCTGAGTCTTAGGTATCGAATCTTGAATATTATTCGGATTACGTTGTTGTTTTGCTGTTTGCACTCAATGTCCAATAATATGTCAAGCTATAAAGAAGAAAAATTAAAATTCGGTTTGAATCGATTACATGATATACCAATTTCACCATCATTTCCATAGCCCGGTTGTTGTATTTAAAATATTCAGCTCTTTAACTAAAAAAATCCCTAGTCCTCCGAATCAAAGTATGAAAACACACAAAATTTAAGAACTTGATAATTTTTTTATTTTTTTTTATAAATATACATATATATATTACTTTATATTGAAATATTGCAATGGCTTTATCTAGAACTCCACCCCTATTTCAACAAGGTGGTAATGATTTTCATGAAATTTGCAATATATGTACAGAGACATTAAATGATATAAATGATTGCCTATTTCTTTCACAGTGTGAACATTCTTTTCACCGTGAATGTATTGAAAAACATCTATCAACTTCTACTACTTGTCCCACATGCAAACGTACTTGTGAATTATCCGATCTTCGTTCAATAAATAGTCAGGTTCAAATATTGCCAGAAAATCAGAGTGAGGTAGCTGATCAGACAGCTCAAATTGTTCAAGGTCAAAAACCTAAATCTAAGTATAATAGTCGTCGAGGTCGAGGTGCCCTTTCAAAACATTACAACACTCGAAGTAGACAATTATATCAAGATACAAATATATCATTAGGATTAGATAATTTAGACAATATGTCTGCCACAGGTGAAGAAGTCTCTACACCCAGAGCACAAGGAGTAGTAAATCAAAACACTCCACAAAACCAGAATAGAACTTATATGAATCAAAACACACACAATGACGTTGATTATGCAAAAATCAACCAGATGATAGAAGCCAATATTACAAAACTGCTTCAAAATTTAAATCTAAATCAAATTCAGAATAATCCTGTTTCCCATAACCCAGCACATCAACCACATACACAGGCAATAAACAATAATAATAATGATATGAGATCAAATTCTAGAAATTGTTCTACGAACAGTCCGATTTATAATAGCTTAGGAAGTGATAAAATTGCTTCGATTATTAAAAATTGGAATCTGCACTTTGACGGATCTACTCAAGGTCTTAGTGTAGAAGAGTTTCTATATAGGGTAAAATCTCTTACTGCTGATAATTTTGAAGAAGACTATTCCCTAATTTGTAAACATTTAAACATTTTGTTAACTGGGAAAGCCCGAGAGTGGTTCTGGCGTTATAGAAAGCAGGTTCAGAACATAGTATGGGAAGATTTTTGTAACGCAATACGTTACCAATACAAAGATTTTAAATCTGATTCCGACATTCGAGAAGAGCTTAGAGCTAGGAAGCAGAAACCCGGAGAAACTTTCGAGAGTTTCTATGACTCTTTCTCTGCGATTTTAGATCGGTTATCAACTACAATAGAAGAAAGCGAATTGGTCGAAATCGTTAAGCGTAACTTGCGTACAGACATACGTCATGAGCTACTGTACGTTCCCATATTTTCTATAGCTCATCTCCGAAAATTGGTACAGATGCGCGAAAATCTGTTAAAAGATGAGAATTCACGACGTCAACTTTCTGGTAGGCCAGTAACTGGTAATACATACCCCCACAAACATGTCTCAGAAGTAGAATACTTCCATGATACTTTAATGAATCCCCAAATACAAAATGACGTATCTGTAGATGCCATAAATGTTGGTTCTTCAGTCCTCAAATGCTGGAATTGTAAAGAACCAGGTCATTTTTGGGAAGATTGCCTAAAAGAAAGAAATGTCTTTTGCTATGGTTGCGGTGCTGAAAACACGTACAAACCAAATTGCTTGAAATGTACAACAAAACGAATTTTCGGTACAAAAAACTCCAGCCAACAACAACAACATCCAAAAAACTAACTCAGACCCAAAATCTCGATAAACACCCTGATAGTACTTATACCAATCAAGACTCGGATAGATCTACTTTAGATCCATTCATAACCATAATGAAGAGAGAAGATTTCAAATCTGAATCTCCTTCAAGAACATGTCCCTTTCCAATTCGTCCTTACCATCAAAGATGGTCAGAATATTTAAAGAAAAGAGACGAGATTTTTGAAAGCTCTGCTATCTTTTTAGAGGCAAATAACAAACCAAAGCGATCAACAGCTAGACTTCGCAAATATTTTAGAGAAAGAAAAATCGGTTCCAAATATATTATTTCTAGTATCGTCAATGGTCCACAGGATCAAAGGCTTTACGCAAATGTTTCATTTTTAAATTTTAAGGAACTTGGACTGTTAGACACTGGCGCGAACGTCAGCTGTCTAGGTTCAGATTTAGCGCAGAATGACTTTTCTAATTTTAAAGAATTCCATGATTTCAGATCTAATGTAAGAACTGCTGATGGAAAACAACAAAAGGTCAAAGGTTTCCTCGATGTAGATGTTTGTTTCCGAAACCAAAAACAAAATCTAAGGATATTAATCGTTCCATCACTAAACCAGCGTCTCATACTAGGTTTAGATTTTTGGAAGAAATTCCAGCTTGCTCCCAATATTTTTAAGTCCGTAATAATTTCTGGTCCGTCCGATTCTAATATGTCCGCTGTATTGTCCGAGATGTCCCTTTTGAAGTCCGAATTGTCGTCCGATTTAGAAAATAAAGAATCTGAGAAATCAGATCCTAACTCTTATCCTTTAACTCCTATCCAGCTTCAACAATTGGAAACTGTCAAATCTTTATTTCCAAATTTTCAGAAGCAAGGACTAGGTAGAACCAGATTGATCAAGCATGACATTGACGTTGGTGATGCCAAGCCTGTCAAGCAAAGGTTCTACCCAGTATCTCCTGCAGTTGAAGATTTGATATATAAAGAGATTGATAGAATGTTGGATTTAGGAGTTATAGAGCCATCCGTTTCGCCTTGGAGCAGTCCGATGAGGTTAGTCCTCAAGCCCAATAAAGTCCGTCTGTGTTTAGATGCACGGAAATTAAATTCCGTCACTATAAAAGATGCATACCCCTTACCAAATATTGATGGGATATTCGCCCGTCTGCCCAAAGCCAATTTGATCTCCAAGATCGATTTGAAAGATGCCTTCTGGCAAATCGGACTAACGGACAAAGCAAAACCTCTGACAGCGTTCACAGTCCCTGGTAGACCCTTATACCAGTTCGTGGTCATGCCATTCGGACTGTGTAACGCTCCTCAGACCATGTGCCGCTTGATGGACGAATTAATTCCTGCCGATTTGAGAAGATGCGTTTTTGGTTACCTCGATGACCTCATTGTTGTTTCCGAGGATTTCCCAACTCATTTAATGATCCTAATGAGGATAGCCGAACAATTTAGGAAGGCAAATTTAACAATTAATGTGTCTAAAAGTCATTTTTGCGTCACTGAGACGAAGTATTTAGGATATATAATTGGTCACGGAGGCCTAAAAACTGACCCGGACAAAGTTGAATGTATTCTTTCATGGCCTATACCAAAGAACCTTAAGCAATTACGCGGTTTTTTGGGACTTTGTGGATGGTATAGACGTTTCATTCAAAATTTCTCGTCAGTAGTATTTCCCATTACTGAGCTTTTGTCAACCAAAAGGAAGTTTGGTTGGACAAAAGAAGCTGATGAGGCATTCAACCACATCAAGAAACTTTTAACCTCCGCACCCATTCTAATAAATCCAGATTTCTCTAAAAAATTTTATATTCACTGCGATGCAAGTGATTATGGAATTGGAGCTGTCTTAGTGCAGTTGGATGAGAATGGTGATGAAAAACCAGTAGCCTACATGTCAAAAAAGCTTAATTCCGCACAGAGGAATTATAGTGTGACAGAAAGAGAGTGCTTGGCTGCTGTAGAGGCTATAAAGAAGTTCAGGTGCTATGTTGAACTTCAGCCTTTTGAAATAATTACAGATCATTCCAGCTTAGTCTGGTTAATGAAGCAACAAGATCTGACCGGTAGACTTGCAAGATGGGTTTTTAAACTCCAAAGCTATAAATTTACCTTCAGTCACCGGAAAGGAAAGGACAACATAGTACCTGACGCTTTATCTCGTATCCACTGTGGTGAAGTCTCCGCTATAGATTCATTCGAGCCAGAAATCGATTTAACATCCCCACATTTTAATGACCCTGATTATATATCCCTCAAAGAGAAAGTCTTAGCGAATCAGCATAAATATCCAGACATAAAAGTCGTTGACAGCTTCATATACATTAGAACAGAGCACTACAGTGGTGATCCAGACCAAGAGGAATCTGCATGGAAGTTGTGGATACCCTTAAACTTGCGCAATGACGTCATAGTTAGATTCCATAATAGTCCGACAGCTTGTCATGGTGGTATGTTGAAAACTCTCGAACTGATTCGTAGAAGTTTCTTTTGGCCAGGTATGATAAGAGACGTTAGGAATTTTGTTCGAATGTGTGAAATTTGCAAGACCACCAAAGCGCCGAATCAGGTGCTTAAGCCTGAAATGGGTAAAGCAGCAATTTCGGTCCGACCATTTCAACGTTTATATGTTGATCTTTTGGGTCCATACCCTAGGAGTAGGCGTGGCAACATCGGTATACTGATTGTATTAGATCATCATTCGAAATTTCACTGGCTTTGCCCGTTAAGAAAGTTTACTTCGTCTGCGATTCAAGAGTTTTTATTGTCCCAGATATTTCATGTGTATGGGGTGCCAGAGATAGTAATAAGCGACAATGGCTCTCAATTTAAGAGCAACGAATTTAACGCTTTTCTGACAAGCCATGGCATTACCCATACATATACTGCTCTATACTCTCCCCAGTCGAATGCGTCTGAACGCGTAAACCGCTCGATTCTAGCAGGAATAAGGTCATTTTTAAAAGGAGACCATCGACTGTGGGATGAGAACCTAAGCTCTATTAGTTGTGCATTAAGGAACTCAGTACACCAGGCTACGAAGTATTCCCCATATCATGTGTTGTTTGGTTTCGATATGATTACACATGGTACCTCATATCAACTTCTTCGAAACCTACACATGTTAGACGAGCCTTACAATATTCTTTCCCGAGATGATAGCCTTAAGCTCCTACGATCAAACATTAGAAAACATATATCTGAAGCGTACAAACGAAATCAGTCTCAATACAATCTGAGAGCAAGACCAATATGTTTTGATGTAGGCCAAGAAGTATTCAGAAGGAACTTCGCACAAAGTAATGCTGAGAAGTCCTTTAACGCCAAACTTTCTCCTCTTTTCATAAAATCCAAAATTAAAGAAAAACTAGGTCAAAATTATTATATTTTGGAGGACATGAACGGTAAGGTAGTCGGAACCTTTCATGCTAAGGATATCCGAACATAAATGGTCTCCAATTAATATTGCCTATAATTAAGCAATATTACTTGGTTTGTAATGATTGAAAATATAATTGAAAAAATAACGATCATTAACAATACAGTACTTTTTGCTAACACTTCCAATAGGTGGTGGCAACTGCACTGCAATTCATTTTTGGAAATACAACAATGCATTTTTTTGGGAATGTTGTACTAAATGTTGTTGTTGTACTCAATGTTGTTGTTGTACTCATTTGCATACCAATCAAAAACCTCACCCTACGACAAAGCAAACGCACAAGCTAAAATTCTTTTCTCTCTAACATTCCACCAGTACAGAAGTCATCAAAAGCATAGTGACCTCTAAGTGATCTTCATTTTCTGATTAAAATACAACTTTACTTTCGATTGAAAAAGAATAAGCTTACAGTAAAGTAATTTAAACAGAACTTTATTAATCGAAAATATATAATAGTTTTTTTTTACTGGTGCCACACTTCAAGGTAACTCAATAAAATCTGTGCAAATGAAATTAGTGTGAATCTAATAATGCTTATTATACAGGAATAAGTGGAAAAAATACTATCCACCAAAAATTTCCACATAAAGTGCCTAAATCTGTCAATTTATTCGCCATCCAATACCCCGGTATCCACAGATGTGTATTACGGTAATCCTACAAGCTAATTTCAGTGGGAAAAAGCCAAAACGCGTGGGATATCGGGGCCAAAATATAAGGAAAGATCAAAAACGATATTGGTGGCAGCGAATCCCCATAAGTGAAGCAAACTAGAAGAATTCTGCAGCAATACCAACAATATTCAATCCAATCTTCAGCAGATGAGCATATAAATGCACAAAGCTTGATAAAAATTCTTCCGTAAGAAACTATAGCTTAAATAGTACAAGTTTGCTGGAACAATCTCAATCAGTACCATAACCCACTTCAACATCATTGTGTAATCCAGACTTATTGCATTGAATAACCTTTATTGCGAATTTTGGTATTTCGCATTGGCACTGAAATAATCCAAAGCAACACATAGTGTCCCCTACCTGTAATACGCTGCTGTACTATTATAAGAAGAACAACGCACAGAATGAGAAATACAGCTTATACACAAACATACACTTAAGTATACTTATAATGAATTACTAATTTTACCGAAAAAAAAAACCAACTAGAATAGAATTACGTTAAAATATTTATTTAATTTTAGAAACGATCCTAAATTGCATCAAAAGTCATATAAGTATCTTGATATACGCAAATCTCAAAAGTAATGCAAGAAAATATCATCAGAACATAATTTGAATTGAAATTGAGATAATTTTATTGAATGTTTGATCAAACACAATTTACACGAACAACAATCAATAATCATAACACATCAAACTATAATAATGATCATCATCATCACGGCATGCTGTTTGGAGGCCTTCAACGAGTAAGCTACTTGGTGAGTAAGAACGTAATTATTACCTAATGTGGGTGCTTTTTTATATACATACATTTTTTATTGTTGTTGTAATTGTGCTTGAGTTCATAACTTGCATTTCGATAGTCAAAAGCGTGTTGATCATTTCTTTTCTCTTTTCTGTTTTATTTTGTCTTTGCATTAGGGTTACCATGTTTGGTTATACCATTAGTTAAAGTATTTGATTGCAATTTTGGATAGATTAATAAGCGTCGTTATCAATAAGAATTATAAATAATATTTCAAATATATATGAATAGATTTTTATGATCAAATAGTAAATAATATGAAATAAGAAAATAATTTGCTACTTTTTTTTAAGCATAATTATATTATTAAAATGTTGTGAATAAATAAGAAACAATATGAATTGGTAAATTAGACGTGGGTGTGTTTTCATACAGATGATGCGGTAGGAGCGTTCTAGGACGGTGACAAATGAGGGGCCCTGAATTAATCAGCGCCATCGGGGCAATGGTAAGGGCGGGTAAAGATGCGCATTATCTCAGAACAACAGAGATAAAATAATAAATTAAAGAGTTGAATATTTATAGGCTTGTGGGGTATTCAGAATTTTTAGATATACATATATTAGTGTGTTTTTATTCCATTTAGTAAGTTTTAGCTTCTATAATAAAAAGGGAGTCTACAAAAAATATTTTCTCGTAATAAACGGCATCCCAAAATATTCGGTATATTGACGCTTGTGTTGAGTGTTTGCTCAATATTACGCTATATTTGTAGCCTCTTCATCGATTACCTGGCATATTTTCCCGCGGTGAACATTTACGCGATTCGATACATTTCTTTTTTATACCCTCCACCATAGTATGGAGGGTATATTACTTTTGTTACGTTACTTTTGTCCGTTTGTAACTCATCAAAATATTCATTTCCGACCCTATAAAGTATATATATATATGATCAGGGTAAAATTCTAAGACGATCTAGCCATGTCCGTCCGTCTGTTGTAATAGGGTGCTGAAATTTTGCATAGGTTTGTCTTTTGTCTGCAGGCAGGTCAAGTTCGAAGATGGGATATATTGGTCCACGTTTAGGCATAGTTTAGGGTGCTGAAATTTTGCATAGGTTTGTCTTTTGTCTGCAGGCAGGTCAAGTTCGAAGATGGTATATATTGGTCCACGTTTAGGCATAGCTCCCATATAATAGTACCCCCAAATTTTCGGTATTTTGGGGTTCTTGAGCGCGTTTTCAACCGAATACGCTGAAATTTGGTACATTGGGTTCTTATTGGGTACTAAATGTCTCCACAAAAAATTATAAATATAGGTCCACTTTTTCTGGTAGACCCAATATAACTGTACCTCTTTTTTTCAGTATGATCGTATTTTCCACCGAATTGGCTGTAATTTAGTATTTTGAGTTCTTAGTAGGTACCAAACCTCTCCACAAAAAAAAATGAATATAGGACCATTTTCTCGGATAGCCCCCATATAAGGGAACCCCAAATTTGGTGTATTTTGGTGTTCTTGAGTGCGTAATTTGGCCTTAACGCTTTTTCAATTGTTTATAGTAAAATAGTTATATGATTTTTTCCATGTTTGGGCTTGGTTCTAAGACTCTGTTGTAATCATTTCATCTGCTAAAGACACGAAAAAAACTAGAACATAAGGTTCGATAATTAACCTTATATATATATATATATATATATATATTCAACTGTAACCCGCATTTAGCCATAGCCCCTGTGTGGGAGGTACCAGAAGGAGTGGACCGATATTCCCCATGTTCGAACTTGAAAAATATTTGGAGGAAATAATAAGATGGGCTAAGTTTGGGTGAAATCAAAATTTTCTGAAAAAAAATTGTTCCAAAGAAACATGGGCCAATATTTCGATGAGGGTCATTTTCACCTCATCAGCCATAAAGCTGAGGGTATAATTATCAATAATTATCAATTACAAATCCGAAATTTGTATTATGGTTTACATAATCGGTTTGTAGAAATGTCGGTATAGGTGCACTTTTCAGTATTTTCCCTATATTTTCATTTCAAGTACCTGTCAGTATATCTATCGTGGTGGTGATCTAAGATCGGCACGGCCGAACTTAACGCTTTTTCACTTATTATCATTTTACGCAGACAAGTCTTAGTTAATTTAACCTGCTGAATATTGCCCGATCAAAACTACCGTTCTAATGTTTGGCTTATTATGTTCTATGTTTTTAGTCTACTACAGTCCCTAAATATCATATAATAATTTCCAAAATTATTGGCGTCGTCCTTGACCATAACCGGAACTTCGTGTAAAATGTCAAATTGATCTCCGTTGATATTCACGTACAACTACCACATCCGAGTACATACAACAATATATTTGACATAAATTGAATTTACTTCCTCTTGAATATACTATCAACTTCTGGGGTCTTTATCCTTCTTTATCCGATCTTTGGGAAAAAATAATGTTTTTGGTATATTTCATTCATATTAATCGGTCATTACTATAGGACCAGAACCGGTCCTACATTCAAAATTCCGTGGCTCATTACTGTGGCCTATATGATGTTTTTTCACAGTCCCCACCTTAAGAGCCCGATGTATTTTCAGTATTATTACATTTTTTACCGAATTTTCGCATCGTACTGACAACAATTTCTCACATCGGATTCGTGGAGAAAACAATTTTTTTCCAGAAGTTATTCCATATAGATAAATGTTTCAAAACAACCGTGGGTGTTGCCCCGTTTAATTTTCGGTATGTTGAAGTTCATACCCAAAGTTTGTTGAAAATTTTTTGATTAAATATCAAAGGAATGGTATGTCCAAACGTAGATTAAGTACGAGGAATTGTGACCATTTTCCTCTGCAACTACTGAACCGAATATCATCACAACATTATATAAATGTATTCATCCATTCAAATGTTAAAGACATCTGGTCAGGAAAATAATGATTCTGAACCAGTAGAATTCAAAGAGTGCTACAAGTTTTAATATCCACCAGAATGAAAACACCTCGGTTGAAAAATGCGTATTAATGGGACTATAAAAATACTTAAAACGGGACCTATATTAAAAATTGTCTACATAGCCATATTTTTGGGTACAGTTATATGGAAGCCGTCCATGAACGCGGACCGATACATGTCATTTTCAATATCACACAATCACTATCTTAAATGTCGTGATTTTAATATAGAGGTGCGAATGAATAAATCGACATCGAATATGGAAGCCATATTAAATCGTCGACTGATGTTGACCATTTTTGAAAGACAATTTTGCTGCTCAATACGAACCAAAAATATAACATTACAGTTAGTTAAATTGGAAAGTGTGCCCATGATATTTAAGGGGACCCCACCCCATTCTCGGTGCCAACATTTTTTTTTTTATTTAATTCGAATTTACTCTAATTCGAGAATGTCCCTGCAAAATTTTAAGTGAAAATCTCAAGAACTCTTGTAGATATAGCCGAAAACTAATAATCCAATCGGTTCCAAATTTTGACATGTTTCTCTGGGAGTGTATAGCTCTCGTATGAAGTAGAATAAAGCCAATCGGTGAAGAACTTCCTTATTTTTTAAAAATGTTTTTTCAAAGTTCCGCCATTTTGTTAATTGTTGTGCGAAGTCAATAATTCTAGTTCATACGAAAGCCAGACATGTACTCTTTCC
Source organism: Musca vetustissima (assembly GCF_032173495.1). Classification (NCBI taxonomy): domain Eukaryota; kingdom Metazoa; phylum Arthropoda; class Insecta; order Diptera; family Muscidae; genus Musca; species Musca vetustissima. The sequence continues at coordinate 5,742 of NW_026878483.1, read as the reverse complement.
AACACCGTTGAAATTTTCGGATTCCGATGTTCCAGTGAGGAGTTATAATGCCCGCCATCTATAATAATGACTTTTCTTTGATCACAAAAAAAAAACAAAAATTTTTGTAAATTATTTTTCTTCATTTTGAAGTTTCAAATATACGTGTGCAAAGTTACAAACCTTAACAAGCATTGGTATTCATTTACCTGCCCATTTAAAATCTTAAAAATAAACAGGTGAAAAGCGTTAAGTTCGGACGAACTTTGGATACCCTCGACCATTGCTATACTGACAGGTACTTGAAATTAAAATAAAGGGAACATACCACAAAATGTGATCTTTCTACAAACTGATTATGTAAACCATAATGAGGGTGTATACCCTTTGATACAGTGAAAATGTGCCTCGTCGAAATATTGGTTCTAGACCCCTTTTTTTGTACCAAATCCATTTCAGAAAATTTTGATTTCATCCAAACTTTGCCTATCTCATTATTTATTCCAAACTTTGTTCAACTTCGAAGATGGGAAATATCGGTCCACTCCTTCTGGTACGTCCCACACAGGGACGGACACATATATAGTACATTATCGAACCTTACGTTCTATCCTCCGCAGGTGAAATGATTACAACAGAGTCTTAGAACCAAACCCAAAACGCAGAACAAATCAGATAACTATTTTAATATAAAAAAGGGGGTTATATGGGGACTACGCCAAAAAGAGGGAGAATATTAATAATTTTTAGTAGGGAGATTTGTTACCATATACGACTACAAAATACCAAATTGCAGCGAATTCGGTTGAAACACACGCTCAAGAACCCCAAAATAACGAAAATTGGGTACCCTTATATGGGGGTTACCCGAAAAAATGGATCTATATTCATAATTTTGTGTGGAGAGATTTGGTACCTATTAAGAACTAAGAATACTAAATTACAGCCAACTCGGTGGAAAAATACGACCAAAATCCCCAAAATACTGAAAATAAGGAGGTACCGTTATATGGGGGCTACCAGAAAAAGTGGACCTATACTTATAATTTTTTATGAAGACATTTAGTATCCAATGTACCAAATTTCAGCGAATTCGGCTGAAAACGCGCTCAAGAACCCCAAAATACCGAAATTTGGCGGGTGCCCTTATATGGGAGCTACACTGAGAGAAATTTCTGCATCAATATAATGAATTTCTGCATTGGCCCAATGAAATGTTTCATTAAAAAAAGACCAAAGAAACATTTCATTGGATGAATGATTCGAAAACATTTATTTAATGAAACGTTTCCATCATTGGATGGATGAAATATTGCATTAGATTAATGACAACCATTCATAGATGTATTGAAACAAGTTCATAGAATATATGAAATATCTTCACATATTTAATGTATAGTTGCATTCGTCGAATGAATCATATTCACACATATATTGAAAAAGTTTCATTGGACTAACGACAAAGTCATTAACCCAATGAAACATGTTCATTGATGTAATGAAATAAATTCATTGATTTAATGAAGCTTTCACTTATTCTATGAAACATAATCGTTAATTCAATGCAACATCTTCATAGATATAATGAAATTTATTCATGAATAGAATAAAATGTCTTCATAAATCCAATGAAATGTGTTCATAGATTGAATGAAACATATTCATACAGCAAATGAAACATTAATACAACAAATGAAACCCCTTCATATGCTAAATGAATGATGTACATTTAAATAATGAAAGGGTTTCTTTGATTTTATGAAATTGTTAATTTTTTATGAACGGGTTTCATTTGTTGTGTGAATATGTTCAGGCATTATTTACCATTTAGACAAGAATATATTCACATACTTATTTTTTTATTTTTCTTTATTTTGTAAAAACGTATCTTTGTTAATTCATTTACAAACAAAAGAGGTCTTAGATATCTATGTTAAACTCAAAAATAATAAATTCATATTGTGACTTGTTTTGCAAGCGGTTTTTAAAAATTAATTTTGTAAATATTATTTAATCAGTGTTACAAAAGTTCATGTTTCTTCTTACATATCATATTTTGTAAACAATTCTACTTAGTTATAATTCATTTTTCAGTCCATTTTGATTTGTTTTTAACAGTAATATATTTAATATATTTTTAGCATACAAGTTCTTATAAAATACTATAACTTTTTTTACTTATATAGTCTATAAGTCTTTATTTGTAATTACTTGAGGTAATTCAAATACACAGTCAGTTTTTAATCTGCGGAATTTAGGAACGTTTGTTATTTGCATAAATCTAATTTTCGAACTTATTTTTAATTGATATGAAGATATCAATATAAAAATAGCTTAATTATTATTTAATTTAGTGTTTTAAATATCTGAGAATTTATAACTTATTAAATTGAAACCAATTACTCAGATTGTTTCTCTAAATCATCCAAGAGGATGCTTACCTTTGACTTTTTCTTTGAGCATGAACTTATTTCAAAAAAGTAGTTTTCCAAAAAGATCCAAAATGTTTCAGATGCTGTGGGATATTGTAAATTAAATAAATGGAACATTTTAAAACAAATATCCAAAGAGCGAAGAAAATTAGGAAACCGTATGAGGTCACCATCAAAATAAACAAAAATTTCATGTATATCGTCCAGACTTCCGATTCCCAATATAAAAGGCTGAATATGTTCTTTCATCTTTAACAAAAAATCAATATGGTCGTGTAATTCTTGCAAAGTCTTTCCCAAAAACAAAAACGTCTTCTGGGAGTCCTTTATTGTATAGCGAGATATTTCTTTCTTTCCGAGAATTGTTTTTCGAACTTGCCGCCCAGTCGGGAAAAGAACATAATGTAAAATCCACAGGGTTTTCACTGCAAATGTGCCTCGATCTGCAAATAATAACGTTAAATTAGGTTTGATCGATTTGTTGAGCTTGACTTGAAGACTCTTACCCTTTTCCAAATCTTCGTCCTGGAGAGTTTCTAACATTTTTGACTCACCATGACATTTAAGTTGCTTAGATTTTTTCAAAAAGTTAAACAACTTTAGGATTTTTTGGTCCCAGTTGAGCATTTTGTTGTGCGATTTATGCATTATTGAGAAGTCAATATCAATCTGAATTTAAAACAGTTTTTGTAGAATTACGCTAAAATTATCAAATGTTTACAATTTGATATATATATATACTCACCAACTTATAATGTGATTTATATTCAGGCCACTTTTTAAGAATCTCTCGTAGGCTACTGCATTCGTTAAGTACTTGATTAAGTCTATAGTTGGCACAAGAAATCCACTTTGTTTCAAACTCTTCAGCTGAAAGCTTGTCATATTTAAGAACTTGCACCAAATCCTCTCCATTCTCCTCAGGTACTGAAAATACAAATTAATTAAAAACCATTACTAAACCACAAATTCCACATTTCCTACCAAAAGTAATTTTAGCCTTTTTTGACGCCGTAGGTGATTCGTTTTCCAGCATAAAAATCTGCTTGCTTTGTTTTTTAAGATTTTGGGATTTTACATAAATTTTTCCTCTACGTTCTGTTCGATAGAATTCAAGTTTTTCAGTCGGAAATAGAGACAATATTTGCGTTTCGAGTTTGTAGCTTGCTTGAAGAGTCATTGGTGCGTCTTTTCTTGCAAAATGCTGGGCAGCAATGTTTATAATGAAAACTCTTAGTTCATCTGTGAGAAACTTGTTTTTTTCGTAAAACTGTAGCACACGTTCCCCATTTTTATTACTTTGCAATATCTCCAACATATTGACGTTATCGACTTCTTCCGTATCAGATGAGTTACACGAATCGGCTTTTTTGGGAAAAACTGGAGGACTTGAACATTCTGCCCAAAATGGATGGTTAATATCATGTCTCCACTTTGTGAAATGGTGAATGAACTGGGCCTTGTCTCCAATATATAGGTTCAGCATATAAGTTAAATCTTACGTATGAGTATGTCCAATTTGTCTTCTATACCCCATGATATAAGTAAGTTTTTCAAGGCATCTTCTTCCCCACAGCTCAAAGTCTCCGAGTTTGTTTCAGACATTTTTAAACTAAAAATAAATTGTTTAGCATGGAAAAAGGTATTTTTAAATTGTTTCTTTGAAACGAAGCATAAATTTTCCCTTAGCGGTATTAATCAATGTGGCCGGTGGTCCAATTAATTCGTCAAGCTTCAAAACGGAATATTCTCCTTTATCATTTGGAATAATTTCAAATGCAGTGTAGTGTTTCAAATACGTACTGTTTAGAACTTGTTGACAAACCAAATAAACTGTGAGTTGTGAAACAACGATGTTGACAATTTTGTATACATCATCTTTTTTTGTTGCTACAAAATACGAACTTTTGTATGTGATATTTTTATAAACAACTTTTTCAAAAGTCTTTATAGTATTTTTTGCAACTTTTAATTTGAGGCTTATAACGTCCAGCAAATAATCTTGACACTCGCTGATATTCGAGCAAATAATGTCCGGAATCTCAGTTTTTTCTAACAAAAAATCTGCAAACACAAATTGATATTTTTTTGCCATGGAAACAGAAATATGCATGAATCACATTCTGAGTCGAATTGTGGTCCGTCCGTCCGTCCGTCTGTCCGTCTGTCCGTCTGTCATGTTAAATTGTAAACAAAGTACAGGTCGCATTTATGATCCGAATTGGATGAAATTTGGCATAGGTCACTTATTCGGCCCAAGGACGAACCCTATTGAAATTGGGAAAAATCGGTTCAGATTTAGATATAGCTCCCATATATATATTTAACCGATTTAATGTAAACGGTCCCTATATATCTTTCGATTTGCACGAAATTTGGTACAGCCTAATCATTTAGGTCTAGAATGATGTCTGCCAAGTTTCGTGAAAATCATTTTTAGATATAGCTCCCATATATAGTTTCGTCCGATTTCATGTAAATGGTGACCCAAAGCCCCTATATATCTTTTGATTTGCACGAAATTTGGTATAACGTGCTGAATTAAGCCTAGAGTGACGTATGCCAAGTTTGGAGAAAATCGGTCCAGATTTAGATATAGCTCCCATATATAGTTTCGTCCGATTTCATGTAAATGGTGCCCCAAAGTCCCTATATATCTTTCGATTTGCACGAAATTTGGTACAGCCTAATCATTTAGGTCTAGAATGATGTCTGCCAAGTTTCGTGAAAATCAGTCCAGATTTAGATATAGCTCCCATATATAAGTTTCGTCCCATTTCATGTAAATGGTACCCCAAAGTCCCTATATATCTTTTGATTTGCACGAAATTTGGTATAACGTGCTGAATTAAGCCTTGAGTGATGTATGCCAAGTTTGGAGAAAATCGGTCCAGATTTAGATATAGCTCCCATATATAGTTTCGTCCGATTTCATGTAAATGGTGCCCCAAAGTCCCTATATATCTTTCGATTTGCACGAAATTTGGTACAGCCTAATCATTTAGGTCTAGAATGATGTCTGCCAAGTTTCGTGAAAATCGGTCCAGATTTAGATATAGCTCCCATATATAGTTTCGTCCGATTTCATGTAAATAGTGCCCAAAGTTCCTATATATCTTCTGATTTGCACGAAATTTGGCATAACGTACTGAATTAAGCCTAGAGGTATGTCTGCCAAGTTTGGAGAAAATCGGTCCAGATTTAGATATAGCTCCCATATATAGTTTCGTCCGATTTGATGTAAATGGTCCACCAAAGTCGGTAAATATCTTCCGATTTGCACGAATTTTGGCATAACGTACTGAATTGAGTCTAGAACGATGTCTGCCAA
>NW_026878482.1:0-23698 GCF_032173495.1 Musca vetustissima | reverse complement strand
GTTTAAGTCGATTTATGCATGTCCGTCCGTCTGTCCATTTTAAATTGTAAACAAAGTACAGGTCGCATTTGTGATCCGATTTGGATGAAATTTGGCACAGTTCACTTATTTGGCCCAAGGACGAACCCTATTGAAATTGGGAAAAATCGGTTCAGATTTAGATATAGCTCCCATATTCGATTTACACGAAATTTGGCACAGGGTACTGAATTAAGTCTAGACAGACGTGTGTTAAATTTCCTGAAAATCGGTTAAGATTTAGATATAGCTCCCATATAAATTTTCGTCCGATTTTAGGTAAATAGTGCACCAAAGTCTCTTTATATCCTTCGATTTGCACGAAATTTGGCACAGCATACTAAATTAAGTCTAGAATGATGTGTGCTAAGTTTCGTGAAAATCGGTTCAGATTTAGATATAGCTCCCATATATATTTTCGTCCGATTTTAGGTAAGTAGTGCACCAAAATCCCTATATATCCTTCGATTTGCACGAAATTTGGCACAGCGTAATGAATTAAGTCTAGAACGATGTGTGTTAAATCTCGTGAAAATCGGTTCAGATTTAGATATAGCTCCCATATATATTTACCGCCGATTTTATGTACATATTGCACCAAAGTCCCTATACATCCTTCGATTTGCACGAAATTTGGCATTGCGTTCTGAATTAAGTCTAGAACGATGTATTTTAAATTTCATGAAATTCGGTTCAGATTTAGATATAGCTCCCATATTTATTTTTCATCAGATTTTTTGTAAATGGTGCATCAAAGTCCCTATATATCCTTCCATTTGCACGAAATTTGGATCTATAAGTAAATGAAAAACTCAAAATGTGGCCGAACATGTGACAAAGTTTTATGAAATCGGTTTAGATTTCGATATTTTGCTTTAAATTTATTTACATTATTTTGTCCTATTGTAAGAAGCAACGATATATCTGACCAGAATGACATGTTTAATTTCATTTAATTTGTTGAATATACCCAAAGTGGTGAAGGGTATCATATAGTCGGCCCAGTCCTTCTTTACTGCTTTCCTTACTGCTTTTCTGTAGTGTAGTGTAGGGTATAAAAATCAGTTCCCTGTAAAACCATACTAATATATCGGAAATTTTACAGTATGTCAGCATGTTTTATGAATTAAACATCTCCATATACTAACAGTTTTAGGTAATCGAATAGTCCGTCCCGTGTGAGCTCGGTGCTCTCTTTAATTTGTTTGATATTAACATACCTGTCATATCTAGGCTGATAACCTTATGTTGTGATATATATATTTAAAGTTATTTATGTATGTTTAATAGTTCCGAATTTTTCAGTCATTTAACTACTTATCATCGACTTTTCTTGCTTTATAATCTTCCCAATACGAACTGTAGGTTTATTTGATTGGATTCATAGTATACGTCTTCTCCGCTTTTTAACAGCCCAAGGGCAATTTTACTAACTTACCGGGGACAGACACTTTATTCGCTGTTTATTTGCAGTCGTTTTTTCAGCTTTAACACCCACCAACCATTCCCAAAATCCCTTTACGACCAACATAAAGAGCACCGGAGAAAGGAGAAGTGAAAGTGATTTGGCGCAATTTTATTGGCAAATATTTTGTAACGTTAAAGGCTTAAAAGCGGAATGCTGTACAAAAGTATATCAAAATAATGAGACACGGGGGAATTAAACTCTGACTAAAGAAGGTATATTTGATTAAAAAGTTAAATTAAGATGGTTGTTTGGAAGGAAAATGAGATATAAAATTCAGTGTAATAAAATTTTATGATTTAAAAAGAGGCAATTTGTTTTTTTTGTTTGTGTAATAATATCGTGTACGCTGGAATGCAAAGAAACTTATAGATGAGAGAAAAAAATTCTGTAATTTCCTTTCATATATCAATATGAGAACTTCACCTCGTTGCCTCATAATTTCTTCTTTGGCAAGTGCAACACCGAAATCGAAAAAGGACACAGTCTTTTAAACTGCAAGGAAATCTCGTCCTCAACCGCACACAGCAGGGAAACAAAATCTCATAGATTCCGCAAAATGTAGACGAAGAGAAGAAATACGATGAAGAAAAAAAAAACTATTAAAGTGTTTTATGGATCTAGAGACAAGCAGAAGAAATAATGGCGTCTATGGATGAAGATTTAAAGGTTTCAAGCGATTTTGGCAACATCACTGCTACAACCACCGCCACCAACACTAATGTCAGTTTCATGACCTCATCCAACCAATCACCTCCCACTCAGTACCCTGCCACCCAATACAATAAATTATTTGTGTTTCCAACATATTACAACATGCTCTCAATAGTGGAAGTAGCAGGAGCAGCTATCGGAATGCAGGTTGCACTGGCGAACGATAAAGAAAACAATAAAATAATGTTAAGACATTGATATAAAATACGACTAAATGACGATTTGGAAAACTAAAGACGATTTATCGTCATGATTTGTTGATATACCACACAGATGTGAGGGTGGAGTTATATGGTTTGATCATCGAACCAAAATATTTAATATTTAAGAAAATTGATTGTTTTAGCATACAAGTATATACGTAAATGTTTTTATTGTATTTAAGTGTCAATATCAAGCTTATAACAGAAGATATTTCATTGATTATTCTAAATTATCTTAAGATTATTATCAAAATTTCGAAATAAATATATTAATTCTAACTAATTCTTTATGTAGTTACTTCTGATGATTTGCTTAGAATTATCTTAAATAATAAGTGTTATTATTAACTTTTGTGTTTGACAATGGTTAATATTTTAATATTTGATTTCGTTCATGAAATATTACATCGAAAAATATGTACAAAGTAGTGAAAATTGATTTTGAAAATCATAGTGTTACTATATTATGTTATTATTTAAAAGATCTAACCATCGCATTATGTGCCAGGTATCCAATTTTTGGTCATAATTGGAGCAGTGGGTTTTTGAAATATATAAATATCACATTTAAGGATACCCAATGAGAAGTCAAAATACTAAATTACACCCATTTTTATGAAAAACGCGGACAAAATCTCCGTTATATGGGGGCTATCCCAAATAGTGGAGCAAATTTGACAATTATTGGAAGGAATATGTGCTACACGATGCGAACTTAAAATACAGCTAATTTGGTTGAAGGTGAGGCTAATATTTTCCAATTTAAACATCAGCATGCTATGTTACTAAAGGTAAAATTTAATACTTTTTTATTAAGGACGTCTATTTTTTTATATTATCGACAATAACTCTCAAGTTTAAAAAGGTAAAAATGTAATAGAGTGAACCGAAAACGGCGGTCAGAGTTTTTAAAATCTGACTTAATCAAATTTCTTTTTGAACACGTTTTGTAGAGCTATGGCCACTGCTTACAAATGTGAAATCATATTTTGAAAATCATTAAAAATGAATCCAAATTAGCGCATTAAATATAGGGAAAAAATGAATATTTTATTTATTTGCAGTATTTAAAATCATAATAGAATGAAATCGTATGTCGTATATATTAGTGTCTTAAAACTATAGCATATCTTAAGTATAGTTTAAGCAAATTTGGTTGAAATATGTGGTCTAAGTTTCAACGGTTCCGAATAATAAAGGTCCGACATTTTCGACGAAAAAAATTTAGTTGAAAAATGTGGTCTAAATTCCAAAGCTTTCCAATAATGAAAGTCCGACATTTTAGACGAAATAAATAATGGAATTCTTTTTTCCCCAACCTAATATATAACATTTTATCGGCTCTACCTAAAATTAAATGTTTGCCAAAAACTTGGATTACTGGACCATATTGGGCTGATCAATAATTTTTACTGCTGTTGCTATTTTTATTATGTGATTACCACTGCATATCATTTTTAATGCCTACTTCTAGCAGGGATATTATTATATTAAATAATTTATATGTGGGTATTAATTGTTTTTTTTTTTAGAAAACAATCGACACCCAATCATAACCAAAAACCAGTAAGGAAAGTAGTAAAGTCGGACGGGGCCAACTATATGATACCCTTCACCACCATGGGTATATTAAACAGGACTATTATCATGAAATTGTATGAAATTTGTCTAAATGTGAATCGACCTAGATCTATCCATAAACATGTCATTCGTTTGTTACAATGGGACAAAAGTATGTAAATCGACTTCAAACAAATATCCGTTGTCATCCGTTGGGCTATGTCTGTACTTCCAGAAAACGCAACTACGTTATACTATTTTCAATTTTGCACGTTGTGCAAAATTTGATGTCTATATGACTAACATGAGGAGTTTGATGCCCAATTTACTTAAAATCGGACGAAAATGTATATGGAAGCTATATCCAAATATGAACCGATTTCAACGAAACTTGTCACAGGTTAGGTTATACTAATTTCAGTACGTTTTGTTCCTATGAGCCATATATTGGTTCCTTGGTGCGTCAATTACTTAAAACCAATCTATAATATAAGGGAGCTATATCTAAATCTTAACCGATTTTCAGGAAACTTGGCACACATCATTCTGGATTAAATTCAGTACGTTATGCAGCATAAGAACCTTGGTACCTTATTTATATAAAATCGGACGAAAATATGTATATCTAGATCTGAACCGATTTTCACGAAACTCAGCACACATCATTCCAGCATCAATTCAGTACGCTATGCCAAATTTCGTGCAAATCGAAAGATATATAGGGTCTTTGGTGCACCATCGGACGAAAATATATATAGGAGCTATATCTAAATCTGGACCGATTTTCACGAAACTTGGCAGACATCACGCTGGGCTCAATTAATTACGTTATACCAAATTCCGTGCAAATCGAGATATATATAGGGACTTTGGTTCACCATTTACATTAAATCGGACGAAAATATATATGGGAGCAATATCTAAATCTGAGCCGATTTTCCCAATTTCAATAGGCTTCGTCCTTGGGCCAAATAAGTGACCTATGCCAAATTTCATCCAATTCGGATCATAAATGCGACCTGTACTTTGTTTACAATTTAACATCGACAGACAGGCGGACGGACATGCATAAATCGACTTAAAAAGTGATTTTATGCATATTCTCAAAAGGAACCATGTGTCTATCTCGTTTCCTTTTGCCTGTTACAAACATATGCACAGAGACATAATACCCTGTACCACAGTGTGGTGTAGGGTATAATTAAAAATTACAGAAGGTTTTGTATCGATATATGGGGACTACTTTACTTTTTGGCAGTTTTTGTTAGGCATTTGCTTAACAAATTCATCCCAAAAAATGCAATTACGCTCCATAATCACCAATACACCAACAATTTGGGGTACTGTTATATGGGGCTACTCCAAAACGTGAACCGATATATACTATATCTATTTTGAAGATTTTATCTTAAATGAAGATTTTGCCCGACCCCACTTTATTAGGTTTTTTACTTATTTTTTAATATTTCGGATATTTCAATCTTGAATTGGGCTAGCTGTTTAGACGCATCAGGCAACCAAATGAAATTTAACGAACTCAAATATGCGATCTTTGTCTATAAGTGAACCGACTAACATCAATCCATACACACCCCTTTCCACTACGCAGGATAAATTCTACTTCATTCAGGCAGATTTAGAGTCTTTTGCGTACAATAGGACAAATTTATGTAAATCGATTTATAGCAAAATTTAAACGCAATCAGACCCGTTCGAAATGTATATGTCTGCATCTGCACCAATTTAAAAAAAAGCAATAATGTCATTCTAGTATCAATTTGATACGTTGTCAATCTGATAAACATTAGGATTTCAACGAAACTTGCCAGTGATAAATTTTTATTAACTTCAGTACATTGTACAAAATTGTGTACCAGTCGTACAAACTTTGGGTCTTTAATGCACAATTTACATCTATATCTAAATCTGAACCGATTTTCAGGAAACTTAGCATAATTTAAGACTCAATTCAGTACGCTGTGGCAAGTTTCGTGCAAATCGAAAGATATGTAAACCATTTACATTAAATCAGACGAAAATATATATGGGAGCTATATATAAATCTGAACCGATTTTGAACCGATCCTTGGGCCAAATAAATGCGCTGTGCCAAAATTCATCTAATTCCGATTATAAATGCGACCTGAACTTTGTTTTCAATTTAACATCAACAGACAGACGGACGCAAGGACGGACATGCATAAATCGACTCAGAAAGTGATTCTAAGTTTATTTTCAAAAGTAACCATGGGTATATCTCGTTTCCTTTTGCCTGTCATATGCACAAAGACATAATACCCTTTACCACAGTGTGTTGAAGAGTATAAATAGCTTACAATCTATTCTCGGATCTACAGAATTTAGTGAATTTGATATACTTTAAATATTTCCTATATGTAAAACAGTAATTAAAAGATATCAACCAGTCCACGCAATTGAGTTGGCCGGAATTACATTTTATTTGAAAAAATAGGGTCCGTTATTATTAATAAATTATAAAATTTCCAATTGGAAGATCGGTTATCGGTATATACAATTTTACGATTCCATTATACCAGCAGAATTTACAATGCCACTGAAAACTTCACAGTTGACTCCATAGCTATATCATTTCTTGACATGTGAAAAATGCAAACCTATTGTAACACTCATTACCATTTCTAGCCTTCTTCGTATGGTTTCAACTGCAAATGTCGGGGCAAAAATAATAAACAAAACTAACAACAAGACAGGAAATTTGATCCTTTCTTATGTCGTCCCGGGAGTACTGGTAAAATGTTACAAATAGCCAAAGTTAAAATGAAAAACAAATTTTTGTTGAAAACCACTCATTAAATGCGCTAAAAGTAACATTTTACATTGACAGCAGAGGGCACCGGCCACCGATCACTATAATTTTTTGTTGCACATTTTTGTAACTTCAACAAGAACAACGCAGTGGCTCTTACATGTATGCCTACGGTAGGAACAGGAGCAAAACAACTTTAACCACATCAGCAGCAACAACAATAACAACAGAGGATAAACCGCCACACAAATACAGGAATAAGCAACTGATATTTCAACAAAACGACATAAACACCTTACAATTTTTGTTGTTCTTTTTTTTTTAACAACAAGACTACTAAGCCAATACAGTCAAAAAGCTAAAACAACATGAACAATACCGACATTAACTATTAGTTGTTATTAAATTCAAAAAAATATCTGTAATTCATATAGTTGATTTTGGGTGTTGTTGGAGGAAAGAATCTAATTGATAAGTTTAAAAGAAAATATATAAAACTTTTTAGAAATAAATGCCTTTATACATATGGGGTGAACCAATGTTCAAATCGGAATAAAAATAATGTTTTATTTTGACAATCTGCTTAAAAATATTAGAAAAAAATATATGCGTATATATTTATACCCTCCACCACACTGTGGTACAGGGTATTATGTCTTTGTGCATATGTTTGTAACAGGTAAAAGGAATCGTGATAGACCCATGTTTCTATTTGAGAATATGCATAGAATAACTTTCTAAGTCGATTTATGCATGTCCGTCCGTCCGTCTGTCTGTCCATGTTAAATTTTAAACAAAGTACAGGTCGCATTTACGATCCGAATTGGATGAAATTTGGGATACGTCACTTATTTGGCCCAAGGACGAACCCTATTGGAATTAAGAAAAATCGGTTCAGATTTAGATATACCTCCCATATATATTTTCGTCCGATTTAAGGTAAATTGTGCACCAATGTTTCTATATATATTTCGATTTACACGAAATTTGATATAGTGTACTGAATAAAGTCTAAAATTATGTGTTTAGTTTCGTAAATATCGGTTCCGATTAGATATAGCTCCCATATATAATTCGTCCGATTTAAGGTAACTGGTGTACTAAAGTCTCTATATATCTTTCGGTTTCCACGAAATTTGGCACAGCGTAATGAGTTTAGTATAAAAGTATGTGTGCTAACTTTCCTGAAAATCGGTTCAGATTTAGATATAGCTCCCATATATATTTTCGTCCGATTTAAGGTAAATGGTGTAGCAAAGTCCCTATATATCTTTCGACATGCACGAAATTTAGCATGGTGTACTGAATTAAGTCTAGAATGATGTGTGTTAAGTTTCGTTAAAATCGGTTCAGATTTAGATATAGCTCCCATATATTTTCGTCCGATTTAAGGTAAATGGTGCACCAAAGTCCCTATATATATTTCGATTTGCACGAAATTTGGTATAGCGTACTGAATAAAGTCTAAAATTATGTGTTTAGTTTCGTGAAAGTCGGTGCTAACTTTCCTGAAAATCGGTTCAGATTTAAGGTAAATGGTGTAGCAAAGTCCCTATATATGTTTCGACTTGCACGAAATTTAGCATGGTGTTCTGAATTAAGTCTAGAATGATGTGTGTTAAGTTTCGTTAAAATCGGTTCAGATTTAGATATAGCTCCCATATATATTTTCGTCCGATTTTATGTAAAAATGCGACATCTGTTAGGATTCATCTGTTGAATACATATACACAAAGTGGTGAAGGGTATCATATAGTCGGCTTAAGTCTTTAGTAAAACAAATATCAAACATGTAAAGTCGGTCAAAAATACTTAAGGTCTTTAATTTTTTTCCGGTGTTAAATCCCGAGCGTGGACCTCTGATCCGACATCTGTTAATATTTTCCACCCAAAAGTATTGGTCCATTTGAACTCCAAAATATTTATCGATCAAAAAACGGCATAATTATTCGTTGCCAACATTGATTGCCTTCCCTGGTTAAAAATTCGTAATCACAATATGGAATGAAATTGAAGTTGTTGGTCCATGTTAGCCGATCATATGCTTCACTTGTATTTTCCCAGAACTCGAACTAAACAGACCAATTTTGAAGGTACACTGGTGGCCAAAACTAAAACAACTGACATCGCAAAGATAATAAATGAATCGTTATGTGTATTTGGGTATGTGAAAAAAAATCCCTTCCAAGAAGATAACGTACTGAAACACATTACGACCGATGTGAGTCATTGGTTGGAATATAATGTTGCAAAACCCACTATACATTCACCGGATATGGATCATATCAGGGATGTACGCAGGATTTCATTAGGGGCGGCACTGCGTACCTTCCTGGATCCTATAGAGCACATGTAGGAGCATTTGGATCGATATAAGAGAAATATTAATCATTAGAAACGTACCAGATCTAAAAAGGGATATTTAGAGAAATGGAATAGAACCGAGTCCCTAAAAGGACAATACCTCATCATATGATGTGGGTTCTAAAAAATTAATATTTCTAAAAAATATTTCACTTAATTTTTTTAAAATTTCAAAAATGATTTGTTTTAGAATATCAAGTATCCAAATAATTTATGTACGAAGAATCAAATTTATCTTTTGGTTTTATTTATAAACATTAAATACATGTGTACGCCTGCATACTTAATTTTGCGATTAACGGCATCTTTACACAAAAAGGCGTTGGAAAAAACTCGCGTGTTTGTCATAAAATAACTAATTCGCAAACAAAGGACAGGCCAAAGTCATAGGTCAAATAGACGAAAATATCCAAAATTTTCATACAATTTGCAGAGTTTTCCCATCGAATGACATGTCTACTAACAGCCATGTGAATCACCGCTCTTTTGTGGTTTTTGTCTCAAATTATAAAAACCGAACCGATAAAAACCGGAAATGCCTATAAGTATTTCCGGTCCATAAACGATGTTTTTTCGTACAGCTACATTATATTGAAGTCAATATTTAAATATAATATAGCATATGGGAAAATTAAAAAAATGAAAATTAATAATACTCACTAATTTGGCTGCCCTTTGGACATACTTGTTGCAATTATATTTTCATCAGGATTACACACTATATAGTTACTGTTTCTTATCAATTTGAGTGTAAATCTAGTGATAAATAATGCCAAAGAAACGAAGTGATTTTATTTATGTTTATAGCCTAGATGGCACGAAATACATACATTCACAATTGCCATCTCTAAAACGGACAGCCAAAAATCGAAGCTCCAACTGGAAAAACGATCCTGCCAAGGAGTTTTGGAATGACCAACCACAAACATTGACGATGCTGATGATCAGTATTCAACAGCAGCAATCTGGTTGAAAACAATTGTTTTGTGTCCAAGACATGGCTGCATCAATTGGTAATAATGGCACATTGCTGCCATCGCCAAACTATTACAAAAGGGGAAAAAACGATACGTAGTGGTTGATCGAACTGAAGGAACATGTCGATTGTTTCCATATTGATCTTTCTTTGCACAGTGGTTTTGGTGTATCACATAATTAGGAAAAAATTGCTTTAATATATTTACTTTTTAAGTTCGACTGGTAACTTTTTAGGGATAGTAACACGTATATGTAACCCTACCTACAAACAAGGCACATGCGACTATATGGATACTATATCTGACCATGGAGAAATTATTTCGGAATATTTGCTACCCAATGGGAACCCACGCTTTTAAATAACTCCAGATTGGTTTAGAAATTTTGTTCAAAATTTTCAAAACACGGATGATAGGAGTAGCGATATATTGGTGGACCGGTATTTATTCGGGATACGTCTAATATTGATAATAGTTGTGTCTGTCCGAAGGTCATGTTGGGTCGGTTCGGAAAGGGCAGTTGTATTGTCATGGTATAGTTCGTTAGTTATCGCAAAACTAATTTTTTTACGAATCGTTAAAATTTGCAAAAACCACTGGTCGATATAAGCACAAATAAAATACAACAACCAATACAGGCGTGGTCTATTCTCGAATTGGCTAATATAGAAATTCGTATATGTGGATGGGTTGGTTGTTTGGTTCCCTTTAAGAATAATTAATCAGATACATTACAAATATTAAACTATATTGAATGTATCGTTCAACTTATTTGATAAATCGGAACATTACATTTTTAATCACTGTGCCCAGATATGTGGAATTTGTGTATGTAATACTCATGAGCGCAGGATTGTGTCCAACGTCATACCCCTGCTTGAATCTCCCGTCTGACTGTTTGTTGGTCTGTTTGTTCGATATGTGTTTTACTTTGTGAATTTGCAGCTTGTTATGTTGTGATTTCTCTCAATGCTGACATTTTGGAATTTAGTTAAACGCGCGCTTGCGTTCATGTCTCATCAGCTTGTTAGTAACGAAAAATCGCACACAACACCAAAAACAACCATAGGAGCAGCATCAGACACAGAAAAAAAAACCGACAAAAAAGGAGCAGATCAGAGTTGATCACCAGACTTTATTGAATTCACTGTCAAGAAATAGTCTCAGCTCTAAACGTGCAGTGATATCAGCTTCTTTTTTTGCGTACATCCAGTGTCGTTGCCGTAACTTACGTGGTCTTGTAGCGATCATCAAGTGTCTGTCGCACGCGTTTGCATTCAACCAAATTTATTGGTATCATTGATTTGCGTTGTTTCGTTGCTGACTTGCTTCTCTTCTCTTTTCTTGTTTTTTTTGTATGTCCTTTTGTTTTGTGGCTTCAGAAATTCTTTAGCCGATCTCGGAACATAACCACCATTCGTGGCAGCTATTGGTACGCGGCTTCGTCGATAGGTGCATTGTTTTATTTGTGGCAACTATGTTGGTTTTATGTTGCAAGTTTCGTTAGTATTTTATCAGTTGTCAGTAGATTTTCACAGTGCGTTCTTTAGCACAAGCTGATTTTCTTCTCCTGTGTGTTTGTTCGTTTTTGGGATTACCTTGTTTTCAGTTGCGAGAATGATAGCGATCTCTAAGTTGTGATATTTTGCCTTGGTTTTGGTTTCAATGATCTTTTTGGGTATAAATTGGGG
Source organism: Musca vetustissima (assembly GCF_032173495.1). NCBI lineage: Eukaryota > Metazoa > Arthropoda > Insecta > Diptera > Muscidae > Musca > Musca vetustissima. The sequence goes on along the minus strand of NW_026878482.1, from coordinate 11,918 downwards.
ACATTTCTTTTTGGAACTTTGATTGCTAAAATTTGTGGCATTTTTTTGAGATTTTGAAATGATTGTCTGTATATTTCTTTCCAATAAAAGGGTCCAAAATGAAGTTATCAATTCTGTGAGGTAAATAAAACAGGCGAGAGTGCATACTCGTAGTTGAGTTTTTAAGCTTTGTAATTGTTTATGTTTATTAGAATGAAAAGAACTGTGAAGAGTGAGTTTTTGAGATTGACATTTAATGTAACAAATTTCTCATACAGATTCCTTATGCATTTTTAAATGACACTATATTGAGGGCACCTTCGCTGAGAAGAGTATACCTTAGCGGTATGCATTGACATTGAAGGAGCCTTCAACAATGTCAGCACTAATACGCTTATCCAATCCCTAGGTACCTTCCAAGTGGACCGGGCAATTATAGACTGGGTCAACTATATGCTAAAGAATAGATGGATAAGCTGTAGCATACATAATATAACAATCAGATACAAAGTAGGTCAGGGAACACCACAGGGAGGGATTCTATCAACGCTCCTGTGGGTAACCACCATAAACGGACTCTTAAAGAACTTAAGCGACGAAGGATTTGAACCAGTCTGTTATGCAGACGACGCTATAACACTTCATAGGGGAAAGAATCCAAACTTATTATGCAAGAAAGCCGAAACGGTGCTAAAAATCGCATACGATTGGGCAAAACCGAGGGGCTTAAACGTAAATCCGGACAAAACGGAGATATGTCTTTTTACTAGGAAGACAAAAATAAGTCAGTACGAAGAGCCCATCTTCCAAAACAAATCGATAGCCATATCAAACAAAGTTAAGTATCTGGGAGTAATTCTAGACAAGAAACTTAAACGGAAAGACCAAATACAGCAACGGGCTGACAAGACCCAAAGATGCTGGTATTTCTGCAGAAGAGCCGTAGGCTCTAAATGGATATAAGAGCGTTATTAGACCAATTCTAACATACGCGTCTGTTGTCTGATGGACAGCAATGGATAAAAAATGTAACGTAAAAACGTTGCAGAAAGTTCAAAGAACGTGTGCGGGGTTAACAGTTGATAAAAAATGAATCCAATAATTTAAATGAGTGAATGAATGACTGACAGATTATTGCCCAGGCGACACGGTTGAAGCTTGAAATTTTGAGTGTGGGTTGTTGTTGTGCTGGCTTGAGATAAGGCTGGGTTTTTGGAAATTCGAACTAGAAGGGTACGAAAACGGGAAGAGCTAAAATTCTGAAATTTGGAATGTGGGTGGTCACTGAAGGAAAGTTAGAAAGATGTACAAAATAATTTTTTGTCCATCATATATGTATATAGCTAGAATCTTGAAATTGTGTCTGGAATACAGGTTGTGAAGTGGTGTTGATGTATAGAAATGATTTTCGGATTTTTTTAATCACAGTTAGAGGTAGGAAAACTGATGTTTTTTTTGTCATTTTTAACAACCATACATCAATTCCGTAGGTATGGACATGATATCCAGATTATCTTTGTTGTAGGTATTATGGTTATTTATATATGGTTTATATTCGACTCATACATAACTTACATGATTTAGAGATTTATGACATTATGATACTAAGGGTATAATTCCAAATTCATCTATTTATCACATTGTAATAAATTATTGAATGATTTGTAAAGATGAATATGTATATTTTCAATATTGGAATCAAACATTTTGAAATTTGTGTTCTACCATTTCGTACAATAATTTATATTGGCTTGTCTCATTTACGTATAAATATCATCTAAATTGCTCCGACCAAAAATGTTGTCGTTTTTGACATAACAAATCACATGGTTGTCGTCGACCCAACTGCAACAGTAAAAAAACAAACAAATGAAATATTCTTGTCATTCAGTCCGGTTAGCACCGATCCGTATGAGATCATATCTAATGGCACAAAAAGAAGCTGAATAAAAATAAAACCCATAACCATATATCAAATATAATGGTCATCTTTCAAACTCAAAGCAGCGTTTTTTTTTTTTAAAGTAATAAACGCTGCGAATGCTGGCGCTGCTGCCACACTAGAATTGCATTGGCCACTAAATCTTTACGTTGCCAACGTTGCGATCAACATCATTATCGTGTTCTGCTGCAGCAATAAGATGTGGACAACTGCAGCCGAGTAAACGCCAAGTAGTCGGCTGTAAACTACGGCCGATGGCCAGGGAAACGCGAAATAGTGACACAAGTTGGACAAGTTTGAGTTGCTAATGAATGATTGATTTATGAATGCATCACACAAAACAAACAAAAGTCTGATGCAAATTCAAATAAAAATAAAAAAGACGTTTGGCGAAAATCTTAATGCAAAACAACAACAACAACAAACATGTGCAACTGCACCACAACCATGACTTTTCGTCCACAATGAAAATGACCTTGTTGGAAATCGAGACAGAAAGCCACAGCAAAATATGAAAACATTGATGGATCACTCAGGCGTTTGTTAAGCAGACAGACATATGGCATGCCACTTGCCAGCAAATACAGTCTTATATATTTGAATGCTACATGTAAGGCTTGAAGAAGGCCCAGATTTTTCAAAGTAACCAGAATGGTATTATCAGGGTATTATCTCTTTGTACATATGTTTGTAACAGGCAAAAATAATCACTTTCTGAGTCGATTTATGCATGTCCGTCTGTCTGTCCGTCCATCTGTCCATGTTAAATTGTAAACAAAGTGCAGGTCGCATTTATTATCCGAATTGGATGAAATTTGGCACAAGTCACTTATTTGGCCCAAGGACAAACCCTATTGAAATTGGGAAAAATCGGTTCAGATTTAGATATAGCTCCCATATATATTTTCGTCCGATTTAATGTAAATGGTGCACCAAAGTCCCTATATATCCTTCGATTTGTACGAAATTTGGCATAGCGTACTGAATTGAGTCTAGAATGATGTGTGATAAGTTTCGGAAAAATCGATTCAGATTTCGATTTAGCTCCCACATATACATATATATTCGTTCGATTTTACATAAACGGTGGACCAAATTCCCAATCTTTATTGCGTTTTATTGAAATTGGTGCAGCTTCTATATTTATTTCGAATTCTGATTAAAATTTAATTTTTATCATCAAATTTGCTATAAATCGTTTTCCATAAATTTGTCCCATGGTACGCATACGAAACTAAATATGGCCCGAATAAAATTAAATTTATCATAGGTTGCAGAAAGACAGGAATATGTTCCTTCGAGGGAACATTGTCATGTAATTGTAAGGATACATGTGTACAATATACCCAAAGTGGTGAAGGGTATCATATAGTCGGCCAAGTCCGACTTTACTACTTTCCTTACCGGTTATTGTATTATTTTGTGACTAAGAATTTTATTCTCGAGATCTGTCCCTTCAATTACTTGGAAGTTGTGTACAGGATCATAGGGTCGGCGCCGTTTCACCGAAGTATGGAAAGAATGATTTTATAAAGAATACAAATACAAAAATATTATAGTCCCTGAAATAATATTTTTTAAAAAACTCCACGCCTATAATAGACACTAAACAAATATGTTTAAAAAAACTCCACGCCTTTAATAGACACTAAAAATATTTAAAAAAAATCCCAAGCCTATAATAGACACTGAAAATTATTTTTTAAAAAAATCCACGACTAAGCGTTTCTGGATTTAAAAAAAAATGCACGCCTATAATAGACACTGAGAAAATATTTAAAAAAAAACATGTCTGTGATAGACACTGAAAAAATATTTTTTTTTAAATAAACTATTTATTAGTAGCCCGACAGCACTACTGAAACATATTTTTTAAATCCACGCCTGTGATATATACTATTATTTTTTTAAAATCCACGGCTTACTCTCAAGAATAGAACTTACTGAGTTAATGTTACTGAAAAAGTAACCAGACACGACTATTTTATTTACGTGCTTCATTGGGCCCAATTTTTGGGCCTGCACAAGGGCGCCTTGATTCGTTAATCTCGCTCCTTGTCTGCCAAATGCAATAGAATGATGCAACAAGAATGCAAATAAATGATCGACAATAAGATCAATGTGAATATCAGCCCAGTTGAAGCGTCATTCACTGACTATGATGAAGATGCACAAAGCCGTGTGGTTGAAGAGGATTTTTGCAAGCGATTGGATACTGCCACTGTATGCAAAATATGTGATGGAATTGCGAAAAGCTCTAAACGAATTTGATCCCTTGGTCGCTGGGTTTTTTTCTGGCTTTGCGTGAGTAATTAGTCGAATGGGGCCAAATTAAACTTTTGTCTTCAGTGACTAGCCCCGTCCATACTCACACATCGGGTGATTGATGGCACAGCGAAAGGAGAGCATCGATCGAGAGAGCATCATAATATAACAACAGCAACTGCCGCGACTGTAACTGCAATTTGTGAAAAAGGATGCCAGGCAGCTGTCAAGTTGTTGAGAAAAGGATTAGTAGCGCAAATGATGACGACGTCGGTAGCTTCAAATAATGCCGCTCACAGCAGCCAGGCATCGAGTTTATATTGGTGCAGGTCGTCTTAGTGATTGCAGTTGATGGCGGTGGTGCATTTAGCGTGCTGATGTTGTGGCAGTTGACTGAAGCGCCCTGTGCAGACCCCTCTGGTTGGATGGATGGATGAGAGCACGACGATCGGATGGACGGATGAGTGAATGGCATGGAATGACTGACAGAATGAAAATATATGAATTGTTTCTTGCCAAAGTCCAATTTATAATGTCATGCCAAATACCAGAAGACATCATAAAACAAATTATCCAAACATTAGTGCGCGACAAATACGTCTAGATGACATATTAATGCACAATAAGTAGAAAGTCATTCGGCTAGTTTTTTGCAAGTTGATGTTGAAAATTCGTCCGAACGAAAAATAAAACTATAAATGGACGACAAACAGACACTGAGATTAATATGATATGGTGATGTACAATAAACAAGGATGTTGAAAATTTCACTGGCGTAGGAAATATGTGGGATGAAAATTGTTGAAATATTTCTAAGTGTCATGTATGGGCAAAACTTTCAAATGTGGAAAAAAATCATTACTACATGGACGATTATTTGGTGAGTTCCTAATTTCTGACCTTTTTAAATTCATGCCCAGGAAGGTAAGGATTGAAAATGCATAGGCACACCTGAAGCTTATATAGACCACATATTGAACGAATTTTGGCGTATGTAGTTTTTGTTATATTATTTGAAATTCGATTGGAGTAGCACATAAAAGTTCAATTCATGGTGGACTTAACGACATCTTACATTATTTGAAATTCGATTGAAATAGCTCATAAAAGTTCAATTCATGAAGGACTTAACTACTTCTTATATTATTTGAAATTCTATTGAAATAGTTCATAAAAGTTAAATTCATGGTGGCCTTAACGACTTCTTCACACTTTCTTAGCCCATATTAGAAGTTCCGTCCGTTTACAGTCAAATCCGCTTAATTGAAGGAGGCCAAATTCTGTGAGTTTGTTTCAATTATTCAAATATTGCAATAAAGCTAAGTCCTGATAATTGATATATGTTTAATTAGGAAATAGAAAAAATAATGAATTGTGTTCCCAATAGTTTTAAACTTTAAGTTCAGCTCATTAATTTAATTTTGATCTATATAGGGTCAGCTTTTTTTCAAATTTACCAGCCAATGTTCCGAAATTAGTCACCAAGTAAAATAAAAGTTGCCAAAAGGCAACCTATATATTTTTATACCCTTCACCACACTGTCGTACAGGGTATTATGTCTTTGTGCATATGTTTGTAAAAGGCAAAAATAATCGAGATAGACCCATGGTTCCTTTTTAGAATATGCATAGAATCACTTTCTGAGTCGATTTATACATGTCCTTCTGTCCATGTTAAATTGTAAACAAAGTACAGGTCGCAGTTTTGAATCGAATTGGATGAAATTTGGCACAGCTCACTTATTTGGCCCAAGGACGAACCCTATTGAAATTGAAAAATCGGTTCAGATTTAGATATAGCTCCCATATATATTTTCGTCCGATTTAAGGTAAATGGTACACCAACGTGGTTATATATCTACCAATTGGCACGAAATTTGACACAGCGTATTGAATTGAGTCTAGAATAAAGAGTGGTGAGTTTCGGGAAAATCGGTCCTGATTTAGATATAGCTCCCATATATAGTTTCGTCCGATTTTATGTAAATGGTAGACCAAAGTCCGTATATATCTTTCGATTTGCACGAAATTTGGCATACCGTACTGAATTGAGCCTAGAGTGACGTCTGCCATGTTTCGTGGAAATCAGTCCAGATTTAGATATAGCTCCCATATATAGTTTCGTCTCTATATATCTTTCGATTTGCACGATTTAAATATAGCTCCCTTATATATTATCGATTGATTTTAAGTAGTTGACGCACCAAGGAACCAATATATGGCTGATAGGAACAAAACGTACTGAAATTAGTATAACCTAACAAGTGACAAGAAATCGGTTCATATTTAGATATAGCTTCCATATATATTTTCGTCCGATTTTAAGTAAATGGTGCATTAAACTCCTCATGTTTTTCAGATTACATGAAATTTTGCACATCGTACTATGCTAAATTTTGTACGATGCAATAGCGTAACAAACGAATGACATGTTTATTGATTGATTTTAGTCGATTCACATTTAGATAAGTATTACATATTTTAGTTCATCCAATTTCATGTTAATGGTCCTGTTTAATATAACCATAGTGGTGAAGGGTATAGTATAGTCGGCCCCGTCCGACTTTACTACTTTCCTTACTGGTTTTATTTTGATTTATATAGGGTCAGCTGTTTTTCTAATTTACTAGCCAATGTTCCGAAATTAGTCACCATGTAAAATAAACGTTGCCAAAAGGCAACGTTTTTCAATTAAGCGTAGTTGTTTTCGATGAAAACAAATTGGGAAATAATTTATTTTTTAATTAACCGATTTTTCATTTAAACGGAGTTTCGATATTATAAATTTATAGAATTATTATGTTGAAATATGTTTTAATTAACCGGTTGGGACTGTACGACGACCTCTTTTGAATATTGGGTATAATTAAGGCGACCAGATTTTGAAAATGAAAATATATGTAAAAAAAGAAAAAAAGTATATTATATTTATTTTTGAAGGCATATTTTTGTAAAATAAAAAAATGAAATGGTTTGTTTCTTGGGGACACCTAGAAACATAGAACCCAAAATATAAAATTACAGCCAATTCGGTTACAAAACGTGTCCCAGAACACTAAAAATACCAACATTTAATGATTCATAATTTATTGTGGAAATTTGTTCTAATTCAAAATATAAAAATCCTGAAAATACCTTTTCTAAATATTTTACAGAAAATTCATAAAATTTATCAATTTGTTTTAATTTACAAACATAAATATTGATCAAGGTTTTTAAAATACAGATGGCAAAGATGACAAATTATAGAAATAGATGACAGACAGAGGACATAAATTTGATAGATGGCAGCCAGTAAAAATAGATGATTATCCTCTAAAAAAAGAACGTATGGTCACCTTATTGTAGTAGTTTCTGTGATATATTATATTCACCGATCCACAGAGAACATAATTATGCTTAGTTATGACCACAAATCAGTATATTAGACTGTATGCTTTCGTGGTTTTCGAAACTGGCTATCTATAAGCATATCTCTTTTAAATAAGATCAAGGTAAACTAGACGAAAATTGTTATTCTGGAAATTACAAAAGTTTTATTATCTACCTTATTCGGTTATATGTATATATATATTATCTATATAAATTTTAAGGATTTCTTTTTTAATTACCCAGTGAGATATTACGTAGAGTATTTACTTCTCTCTTTTCTCACTTACTCCATTTAAGTTTTGGTGGCTACGCTTCTGACTTTTCAAGTCAACATGATTCCATCATATGTCAAAAATATGTCATTGTCACTGTCAAAGTGATGAGATTTGCACATTCCCGTATTGAGACTGACAAGTAAAAATATTCCCAGACTTTTGAACGGCAGAATGGCCAAACTTTTAATATACTTCGTCTGATATGATGATTGTACTGCTTTGCTGGCGCTGATGATTTTGTCTTTTTACTCCAGAAGATTGACAAGGGAACAACTACTCCTCATATTGTTGTTTGTGTGCCACACTAATCCAATTTAATTTAATGTCTGTTCGTCTGAAAGATTTTTCTTTCCTGCTGTAGTTTTTAGTTTTTTTTTAAAGGCACGCTTAAACTTGAGATTTTCTGTCCGTAGTGCACGGTTATCAAGATTCTCTAACTACAGTTTACTTGATATCGATGTTCTACACCAGTTATAATAAAAAACGCGCCAAAAATTATATCAAAAAGATCAACATAGAGTGTATTGCCTTATTCATTCACTCCAGACAAATCGGTTTACAGTTGAAGTGATAAGCAGCACTAAAGTTGCTAACCGACATCAATGTCCATCATCGTCAGAACTCATCTCCGTCCACGATGTCCGGGCATTCAGTCATTTGGTCAACTTCTTCGTCTCGGCCGCATATTTCAAATGCAACAGTTTGATGTGTGACCGTCTTGACACATGATCTTTGTACGGTGAATGATCACGATCGTATCTCCATGCCGCTAACATACGCACACACACACATCAACAAATAAATGAGTCTCGTCTCGCCTCGGCTTTTATAAAATAAAATCAGGTAAATATTAATTATTTCGATATTAAAGATATTTTATCGCATATTCGGATTTCCGCTGAATCGGAACGACACAGATGCTTTAAGTGCTTATTTCAGTTGAATGAATCCAGTTGAATTTAATCAAGTCCCTTTTTATTCGCAAAAATTCTATGAAATGAAATTGAGCGTTTTAAATGCTACCGTTTTTAGAGTTTTCAAAATTCGGTCACATGAACTAGCTTTGACATATGATGAGCTACTTCTTAATCCGTTCATTGCGAGCGGTTTTTTTTCTTCAGTTGATATGGGACATCTGGGTTGAGGACAGAATGTCATAAGATATTTTTTCTCGCACGTTAACAAACATGACAACATTGACCGTGAAGTGTCTAGTTCTTTAAGAAGGGTGTTTTGCATTATCGTGATCAATATGGTGTAGGCGATAATCAAAAATATGGTAAATAAAGGGATACACCATTTCGATGACAAATTTCGTTAAGTTATTTTATGCATATATTTAAGTAAATAAGAAAGAGATGTAAAACTAGTAACAGAAACATGTAATAAATTTGTATTAGTTAACATTTTTTATACATTTGAAAAAAAGTCAAATTCGCTGAATGTGCCCCTACCCGGGGTAGCTTCGCCATTTTTTGGGGCACATTCGCACCATAGTCATAGCCTGGTAATTATCACCGCTATCAGTTTGTTTGAAATTCGGATCCGCTAAAGGTTCTATTTTGTTTTAATATGCGACTTAATGTTTGACTTGTAAGGCTCTATTTTCTAACGGCAGAAGTCGACGTCTTAAGGCCATACGCACCATCAGAAATAGTTTCTTTCTGTCGCATTTTCGTCCTAAACGGACATACTTGGTACATCATTTTGATAAAATCGAATCGAAAACCTGAAACTTCAATCCAAAACGCTATGTACTATTTCATGTAACGCGAACAGACATAGGTTCCTCCATTTGCATAAAATTGGACCAAAATATATGAGGGAGCTGTATACATCGGAACCGATTTCAACAACAAAATAGCATGCAAATGGAACATGATTTATGGTGCACCCTTTACATAAAATGAGACTAATATATATATATATATATATATATATGTGTGAGCTATATTTAAATCTGAACCGCGGACGTCAACCTGCAGTAATTTCAGGACGTGCAAAATTGTGCAATAGTTTGTCTCAATCTGACAAACATTGATAGTATGGTGCACCATTTAGCTAACTTCGGAGGATACTATATATGGGAGCTATATCTAAATCTGAACCGATTCCAACAAAACATCGCATACACCAATTTAGACCTAAATCAGTACTCTGTGAAAAAGTTTGCCTCAATCGAACCAATATTTGGAGTTTGGTGCAGCATTTGCGTAAAATCGGACGAAACTATATATGAGAGCTATATCTACATCTGAACCGATTTTCTCCAATTTCAATAGCGTTCGTCCTTGGGCCAAATAAGTGAGATGTGCCAAATTTCATTCAAATCGTTCATAAATGCGACCTGCACTTTGTTCATAAAAATACTTAAAAGACGGATGCATAAATCGACTCTGAAAGTGTTTCTATGCATATTGTCAAAAGGATTCATTTTGCCGATCACGTTTTCCGTAGAATATATATTTGGTTCTAGGTTGTGACATAAAAACAATAACATGGGAATATCGTAAATATTAAGCTATTACGAAAGAAAATGTTGAGAAAACATGAAAAAATCGGATAATTGGAATACTCGAATGTTGTGTTAGTTACACCGTTTATAACTCAAGAACGTCTGCGCGAATTTTGATAATTCGAAGGACTTATGAATTATAGATGGTCAGAATAGCAAAAAATGCAAACAAAACGTGAAAATCTGCGAAAAAATGCAACAAATATATTAAGTAATATTTACAAAAATTTATTGTATTTTTTACATGTGAAAGCTTAATGAAAAAACAGTAAGGAAAGTAGTAAAGTCGGACGGGCTGACTATATGATACCCTTCACCACTTTGGGTATATTCAACAGATGAATCCTAACAGACGTCGAATTTTTAAAGAACCAGCAAATGAAATTGGATCCATAAACATGTCATACTGCAACCGATACTAAATTTTTCATTTTGTCAGATATAGAAGCTATATCGAAATCTGAACCAATTTTCAGGAAACACTCAAAATCGAGCTTCAATATGTCAGTATCAGTTAGAGGTAGATGCAGATAAAATTTTGAAAAATGATACATAAGAGTCTTAGTCCTCATTTTGTAGGCTCCCAGTTTTACTTTGACACGAAGACTGTGAAATTAGTGGCTTAGGCACAAATTTATAGAGAACATAAAAAATTGGTTCGCATCAACCTGTTTTTACAAATTTTTATACCCTTCACCACACTGTGGTACAGGGTATTATGTCTTTGTGCATATGTTTGTAACAGGCAAAAGGAAACGAGATAGACACATGGTTCCTTTTGAGAATATGCATAGAATCACTTTCTGAGTCGATTTATGCATGTCCGTCCGTCCGTCCGTCCGTCCGTCTGTCCGTCTGTCCGTCCGTCTGTAGATGTTAAATTGTAAACAAAGTACAGGTCGCATTTATGATCCGATTTGGATGAAATTTGGCACAAGTCACTTATTTGGCCCAAGGACGAACCCTATTGAAATTGGGAAAAATCGGTTCAGATTTAGATATAGCTCCCATATATATTTTCGTCCGATTTAATGTAAACGGTCCCTATATATAATTCGATTTGCACGAAATTTGGCACAGCGTAATGAATTAGGTCTAGAATGATGTGTGTAAAATTTCATAAAAATCGGTTCAGATTTAGATATAGCTCCCATATATATTTTCGTCCGATTTAAGGTAAATGTGGCACCAAAGTCCCTTTATCTCTTTCAATTTGCATGAAATTTGGCATAGAGTACTGAATTAGGTGCAGAACGATGTATGCCAAGTTTCGAGAAAATCGGTTCAGATTTAGATATAGCTCCCATATATAGGTTCGTCCAATTTAAGGTAAATGGGGCACCAAAGTCCTTCTATATCCTTCGATTTGCACGAAATTTTGCATAGAGTACTGAATTAGGTCCAGAATGATGTGTGCCAAGTTTCGAGTAAATCGGTTCAGATTTAGATATAGCTCCCATATATAGTTTCGTCCGATTTCATGTATATGGTGCACCAAAGTCCCTATATATCCTTCGATTTGCACGAAATTTGGCATAACGTACTGAAATGAGCCTAGAGAGATGTCTGC
>NW_026878481.1:0-24372 GCF_032173495.1 Musca vetustissima | reverse complement strand
TGACAAACTGTCGGTTAAAATAACTAGTTTGTCTATTCGGATCAGTCGCTGATTGGTCGTTAAATATGATGATAATTATTTTCAGCGTTGAGGACCGTTGCCTCAGTTTACTCACATCGGTTCCAATTTTGCATCGCTTTAGATGCTCTAACTATTTGGTTTATGCTCCGCGACTAATCTCCTGACTTCCAGTGAGTTCTTTACCTATTATCTGCTGAAGAAATTAGGTCTCATCGCGGGTATTCGACCAAAAGAAATAAATATAGGGGCTGCCGCAGCAATGATGTTCCGTAATTTCCATTCTGCGACGTGTACATCAGAAGGAATGGGAAGTTATCTCAAGCGATGGTTGAAGAAGTATGTGAACAGGCGCTTGAAGAAGTATCTGAACCCCTCCCTGCCAGTTGACCTCCCTATGATTAATGAAAGTGCTACGTTCAGAATTGTTGAAATGAGTTGGTCTGCTGATGGAAACCAATATGGGCTGGTGGTATCCAACAAAATTCTGGGCTGCCAGATAAAATCATACATCAAAGCGATTGACATTATGGATATCTCTGGCAAACTGTGGCAGTATTCCCTTATTTTAATTGAAGAGAAATGATCGACTGCCAGTATTATATTCTACTGGTACGTACCCCTACCATATATGGAATATATCTAGAGTCTGGCTGGAAACCAATATGGACTGGTGGTATCCAACAAAATTCTGGGCTGCCAGATAAAATCATACATCAAAGCGATTGACATTATGGATATCTCTTGCAAACTGTGGCAGTATTCCCTTATTTTAATTGAAGAGAAATGGCCGACCGCCAGTACCATATTCAACTGGTACGTACCCCTACCATATATGGAATATATCTAGAGTCTGGCTGAAGCGAAGAGAGTGGTCCATAAAGAATACTAGGCTCCCACCCCACTTCTGGTACGACGCTTCATCAGAAGTTTTAACCATGTGAATCATGTGATCCAGAGTTTTTTTGATCCTTCATCAACTTTTCCTCGAAAAGGGTTGCATTTATGCTGCAGAAATTATTCATATTAAATTCTTCCGCCTATACGACTACAGTCGTCTTGAAAGACTTCCTGAACTTCAGTTCAACTACCAGAAGTCATCTGTTCAGATCCTCCATAAGGACACCCTCCATCTCTATAATGACACTCCTCAGATTGCCTGGAAAACCTCTTAGAACTCCCGTTCTTTTATAAAAAAAACTCCCTGCATCTTCATTCGTTTTGAAAGACTCTCTAGGCTTTATCTCGTCTAGAAAGAACTCTCCAAACTTCAAGGTGCCTATAAAGACTCCCTGAGCTTTACCTCTTCTAGAAAGACATCCTGGACTTTAGCTCGTTCTACAAATCGTCCATGAAGATTTCCTTCAGCTTGTCTAGAAAGACTCCATTCGTTTCATCTAGATATACTCCCTCTCTAAACTTCTGGTCGTCTAAAAAAGTGTCTAAATTTGAATTTCTGTACCTCGTGTTGAAAACTTCAGGATCCCCATAAAAACTACCCAACAGCTCGTCTATGAAAGACTCCCTTCAGCTCGTCTATGAAAGACTCCCTTCAGCTCGTCGATGAAAGACTCTCTTCAGATCGTCGATGAAAGACTCCCTTCAGCTCGTCTAAGAAAGACTCACATCAGCTCGTCTATGAAAGACTCACATCAGCTCGTCTATGAAAGACTCCATTCAGCTCGTCTATGAAAGACTCCCTTCAGCTCGTCTATGAAAGACTCGCTTCAACGCGTCTATGAAAGACTCTCTTCAACGCGTCTATGAAAGACTCTCTTCAACGCGTCTAAGAAAGACTCCCTTCAGCTCGTCTATAAAAGACTCCCTTCAGTTCGTCTATGAAAGACTCCCTTCAGCTCGTCTATGAAAGACTCCCTTCAGCTCGTCTATGAAAGACTCCCTTCAGCTCGTCTATGAAAGACTCCCTTCAGCTCGTCTATGAAAGACTCCCTTCAGCTCGTCTATGAAAGACTCCCTTCAGCTCGTCTATGAAAGACTCCTTCTATAAAGACTCTTCTATGAAAGACTCCCTTCAGCTCGTCTATGAAAGACTCCCTTCAGCTCGTCTATGAAAGACTCCCTTCAGCTCGTCTATGAAAGACTCCCTTCAGCTCGTCTATGAAAGACTCCCTTCAGCTCGTCTATGAAAGACTCCCTTCAGCTCGTCTATGAAAGACTCCCTTCAGCTCGTCTATGAAAGACTCCCTTCAGCTCGTCTATGAAAGACTCCCTTCAGCTCGTCTATGAAAGACTCCCTTCAGCTCGTCTATGAAAGACTCCCTTCAGCTCGTCTATGAAAGACTCCCTTCAGCTCGTCTATGAAAGACTCCCTTCAGCTCGTCTATGAAAGACCCCCTTCAGCTCGTCTATGAATGACTCCCTTCAGCTCGTCTATGAAAGACTCCCATCTCCTTGTCTATGAAAGACTCCCATCAGCTCGTCTATGAAAGACTCCCTTCAGCTCGTCTATAAAAGACTCCCTTTCTGCTCGTCTATGAAAGACTCCCTTCAGCTCGTTTATAAAGATTCTTCTCAACTCGACTATAAAGAGGACTCCTTTTTCAGCTTTACAACTTTTCGCCAACAAAATCATTGCGATCGGAAATTATTGTTTTCCTTGTTGTAGGGAATCAAATGAAAAAAGTTCCTTGGTTATGTTCTTCATAATATTCGATATCAATTCCATCTGTTTGAATTTTTTTCTTTGAATCCAGCCATTCAAAACACGCAGACACCTCCAGCATCTATTCAGTTTTAGGTTTCTGTGTTCTCACGTCTTGTACAACCTTGAATTCCCTTTAGATGCACCACAACAACACAAAAGCATCGGCAGCAACAGACAAAAACAACAAAAAGACAAACAATAATTGGATATTCTATTTTACCGCTGAAAGGTATTTAAAAGTTTTCTGTGGCAATAAGACTCCCTTCTGCTCGTCTATGAAAGACTCCCTTCAGCTCGTCTATGAAAGACTCCCTTCAGCTCGTCTATGAAAGACTCCCTTCAGCTCGTCTATGAAAGACTCCCTTCAGCTCGTCTATGAAAGACTCCCTTCAGCTCGTCTATGAAAGACTCCCTTCAGCTCGTCTATGAAAGACTCCCTTCAAACCATTCAGTTCGTCCATGAATGACTTCCTTCAGCTCGTTTATAATGATTCTTCTCAACTCGACTATAAAAACTCCCTTCAACGCGCCTATGAACACGCTCGTCTATAAAGGGGACACTTTTTTCAGCTTTACAACTTTTCGCCAACAAAATCATTGCGATCGGAAATTATTGCGTTCATTGTTGTAGGGAATCAAATGAAAAAAAGTTCATTGGTTATGTTCTTCATAATATTCGATATCAATTCCATCTGTTTGAAAATCCATTTTCTTTTCTTTGAATCCAGCCATTCAAAACACGCAGACACCTCAAGCATCTATTCAGTTTTAGGTTTCTGTGTTCTCACGTCTTGTACAACCTTGAATTCCCTCTAGATGCACCACAACAACAACATGGCAAAACAGACAACAACAACAAAAAGACAAACAATAATTGGATATTCTATTTTACCGCTGAAAGGTATTTAAAAGTTTTCTGTGGAAATAAGTTTTTGTGTTTGTGTGTTAGTAGCTGTGTGTGACGATGTATTTGTAGCTCTGCTTGGAAAAGTTCAAATGATCCTATCACGAACGTATTGTGTCTCTGTATTACCGACATAATTCGCTTGGAAATAAAAGAGGATTAGGGAATTATATTCTCCGGGTATTTAGGCGGATTGGAAAAATTATGGAAATATTAAAACTACACGAAATACCAGTGGTCATCATGGGCAAATGTCACAACTTGTTGTTGCTTATCTATTTGAGTTTTGTGTTACGGTGTCATTGGAGGTTTATTGCCGTTTGATTTTTTTTTCTATTATTACCTCAAAACCCATCAAAAGTTTAGTTAAAGTTTGTCCTTGTCATTAAAACATTAGAGAGAATTTTTGAAACCAATGAAACTCCAAATGACCCAAAAGTAAAAGGTGTCCTGGTATTGCTGACGGCTGTTTTATGTCCTTGTCTATTTTTGTGGGCTTTCTTTTGTTTCCCATTCCGGTGACATTGTTGAGAAATTGTTTTTGACAAAAGTTTTCTATTGTGGATTTAGCCTAGGTAATGCTTCAGGTATTTTGAAATATTGTCTTAATTGAATAAATCGTTGGACAAACAATCAACGCCACTGGGTATCAATGACAAAATATATGGGTGTGAGAATTTCAAACAATAGTATAGCTGTAGTGATGCGGAACAATACTTGTGACTAATATTAGTTACATAATTTTTGGAAATTACTTTATGATATTCTTCATACCTTCATCGACATGGAACTGGAGTTGTATAATCAGAGTTGTATAATCAGAACCATGGTTTCAGTTGAGAGTAACCGAAAAATACATTCTAATATCGGAAAGCTAGAAATTTTGCAATTCTACAGAATTCGGACTTCTTATTCTGGAACTCCACGTACGGCTGATGTCTACACATATAATTGATTATTTAAAGTTTCAGACCTGTCGCAAGTGGTGAGTTCTCCGCGTCCTCAAAAAATATGGCGGGTTTTGTCTACATAAAAAGTTGTTAATAGGTCAAGCGCTACCAACCCGTTTTAGTGTAGTCCTCGTCTTATATGTGTGTAGTTGGTGTGCAACATGATTCTGAGTCGCTTATTCTACTCATGCTAATAATCCGGTTGGTGTAATGCTTCAGGAGACATCGCTACTGGCGATTAGTCTGTGCGATTCACATTTGTTGGAAACCTTGCCCAGCTTTAGTAGTAGGACCATCCTAACCATTGTGAGTGGCAATCGATAAATTAAGGGCTTTATTCAGATCAGATTCCATACGGACCCAACGTTTTACATGATTTTGCCTTTCCTTAGACTTATTCAATATCACCCATTACAAACTGTGGTGTTACTCCTCCATTTGCTAAAAAGAGTCTTACAAAATAAAACGTATTTTTATACCCTTCACCACACTGCGGTATTATGTTTTTGAGCATATGTTTGTAACAGGCAAAACGAAACGAGATAGACACATGGTACCTTTTGAGAATATGCATAGAGTCACTTTCTGGGTCGATTTAAGCATGTCCGTCTATTCGTCCATGTATTGTTGTGAACAAAGTACAGGTCGCATTTATGATCCAATTTGGATGAAATTTGGCACAGCTCATTTGTTTGGCACAAGGACGAACCCTATTGAAATTGGGAAAAATCGGTTCAGATTTAGATATACCTCCCATATATATTTTGGTCCGATTTAATGTAAATGGTGTACCACAGTCCCTATATATCTTTCGATTTGCACGAAATTTGGTATAACGTACTGAATTGGGCCTAGAAAATCGTGAAAATCGGTAAAGATTTAGATATAGCTCCCATATATAGTTTCATCCGATTTCATGTAAATTGTGCACCAAGGTCCCTATATATCTTTCGATTTGCACGAAATTTGGCACAACGTCTGAATTGAATGATGTGTGCCAAGTTTATAGAAAATCGGTCCAGATTTAGATATAGCTCTCATATATAGTTTCGTCCGATTTCATGTAAATGGTGCACCAAAGTCCCTATATATCTTTCGATTTGCGCGAAATTTGACATAACGTACTGAATTGAGTCTAGAATGATGCCTGCCAAGTGTCGTGAAAATAGGTAAAGATTTACATATAGCTCCCATATATAGTTTCGTCCGATTTCATGTAAATGGTGCCCCAAAGTCTCCATATATCCTTCGATTTGCACGAAATTTGGCATAACGATAATGATTTAGATATAGCTCCCTTTTATTATAGATTGATTTTAAGTAATTGACGCGACAAGGAACCAATAGGGTGATAGGAACAAAACGTTCTGAAATTAGTATAACTTAACCTGTGATAAGTTTGTGTGAAATCGCTTAATATTTGGATAGAACTTCCATATATATTTTCGCCCGATTTCAAGTAAATTGGGCATCAAACTCCTCATGTTAGTCAGATTGACATCAAATTCTGCACAACGTACAAAATTGAGCCTAGAATTACGTAGTTGCGTTTTATAGAAGTACAGACATTCCCCAACGGATGACCTATTTATATTAGTTTGAAGTCGATTTACATACTTTTGTCCCATTGTAACATACGAATGACATGTTAATGGATAGATCTAGGTAGATTCACATTTAGATAAATATCACATATTTTATTTCATCCAATTTCATGTTAATAGTCCTGTTTAATATACCCATAGTGGTGAAGGGTATCAATTAGTCGGCCCCGTCCAACTTTACTACTTTCCTTACTGGTTTCAGTTTATATCTCTATGTTTGAAACAGGCAAAAGGAATCGATATAGACCCATGGTTCCTTTTGAGAATTTACATAGAATTACTAGCTGAGTTGAAGCCGTTCGTCGGCCCATGTATTCTTGTGAACAATGTACAGATCGCGTTAATGAATAGACTTGGATAACATTTGACACAAGTCACTAAACCCTTTTGAAATTGAAAATCGGTTCAGATTTAGATATAGCTCCCATATATAGTTTCGTCTCATTTTATGTAAATGCTGCACCAAACTTCCAAGGTTTCTCCAATTGAGATAAACTTTTGCACAGCGTACATTTTGATGTCTGCAAGGTTTTGTTGAAATCGATTCAGATTTAGATATAGCTCTCATATATAGCTTCGCCCGATTTTATGTAAATGGTGCACCACAAAATTTTTAATTTTTACATAAAAAACACGTTACTAGGGGAGCATTTTAAATTAGATAGTAGCTATGCCCTACCTTGTTATATTTATACCATGTATCTTTCTACCAAAAATTATCAATATCAATATACGTGTTTGTATGCTCCCATATAACGGTACAATCCTATATTTTCACACAAATATTGCTGGCTAGGGCTAAATGTGACGGCCCATTGTCGCTATAGTGAAGATAGTAGACGCATTTGTCTATGGAAGTGGCGATAATGTAGCCTTCAGAAATATATATATATATATATATATATATATACATATTTTTGTGGAAATTTTCCCATATAGATTCAAGTTTTTATTTTTTCTGATTCTGCACATTTCTCAGCGAATTTTTTAAATAGAACTCTGTGGTTTAAACTGAATTTTCTACGGATATTGCTGTAAATTGGAAATCCGGGTTTTTGGAGAGCCATCAAAACTATAAATTTTTCGTTGTCAGTTGATGTTTCGACATAGCCGCTATAGAAAGTTCCGCACCATTTCAGTAGGTTTTAACAATTTTTTTCCTCATCGAGTTTATTTAATATAACTGAGTGGCATATGTTCGGCGAAATCAAAGGAGAATTTTTTTTGTGAAACATATCATTTTTCTATGTCGAGTCCTACATAGCAAAAGACGAAAAAGACTGGTACTTATATTTAATTATAACCAGTAAGGAAAGTAGTAAAGTCGGACTGGGCTGACTATATGATACCCACTTTCGGTATATTCTCCATTTGTATCCTAACAGACGTCGCCTTTTCGAAGGAACTCTGACATAAATCAATATTTGAACCGACTATCAGCAATTCATACTCTTGCCATTCAGCAACCTATGCTGAATTTCATGTCACTCAGATTTTGAGACGTTTGCGTACAATGGGACAAATGTATGTAAATCAATATAAAGCAAACATGACACACACTATTCGGTGCACTGTTCAAAATTGAATCTCAATCAGACACCCGCTGATCATTTGGTACACATTTAACATGAAGTCGGTCGAAAATATAAATGCCAAAGCTATTTCTGGATCTACACCAATTTCGACAAAACGTAACAAAGTCATTCTAGACTCAATTTGATAGGTTGAGCAACATTTCGTGTCAATCGGACAAACATTAAAAGTTTGATGAACCATTTATCTAAAATCGGAAGAACATATATATATGGAAGCTATAACTAAATCTGAACCAATTTCAATAAAAATTGTCATTTATATAAACGTCAGTACGTTTTGCAAAATGTTGTGTCAATCGGCCTAGCTTTGGGTCTTTAGTGTACCATTTACTCAAAATTTTTCTAGACTGAATTCAGTGCGTTATGCAATATAGGGGCTTCGGTGCGCCATTTGCATAAAATCGGACGAACATATATTAGGGAGCTATATCTAAATCTGAACCAATTTTTAAGAAACTTATTACATATCGTTCTGGACAGAACTCAGTACGCTATGGCAAATTTATTGCAAGTCGAAAGAAACATAGGTGCTGTGGTACACCATTTACATAATATGGGACGAACATATATATGGGAGCTATATCTAAATCTGAACCGATTTTCATCGAAAATGCGATTGGCCCGATCCCGAAGGTGCCCAGTCTCCCCTACACTAATAAATTTCATTAACAAAATGCAATACAAAGTATCCTGGGGGTAGTGGCATAAATATATTTTCTTGGTCTATCGTGATTCCAAAATACAGATAGACTTTTACTCTAATCTTATATTTCTAAAAGGATTATATTTCCCACACCTACACATATACCATGCAAGATATGTGTGTGGTTACGAATTACACCACAACAACTGTACACTAGCATTTAAATGACAAATATGACAAATTCATTAAATGTCCAAAAAAATGATTGATTATCATAACGAATACGCTGAGCTGGGCAATCCATAACATTCGAGGTCCTTGTAACTCAAGCGAAACGCAAGTCATTCAAGTAAATATATATATATATATATATATATCTAAGGTCATGTCGTATAATTTCGGGTTAGAAATATAAATTATGCAATAGCAACAAGAACAACCCGAGCAGCAACAACTACATATAGCTTAAATTTACGTAGCTATAACATAATCCATATTTATGTATATCTACATTTTAGAAGTATACATAAAGCGTTTACAGCAAAGACTGGGCCAAAATGTCAACAACAAGAATAGCAGCAACTGCAATATCTTCTTGATAGGCTTAGACATGTCAAGAACAGTAACGATGAGGCATAAATATTTCTTTGCTTCGAGTTTTTTTCCTTTTCCAGGAATCCAGTAACCCATTGAATGAATTTGACGATAATCATAACACTTCATTGCCAAAAATAGTTGGCCTTAGAGCACTGTTCACCAAACAGGCGCCCGTGGGCGCTTTGGGAGAGTACCAATACAATCACAGTTCTGTGTTCGAACTCAACATTATTCTCGACATCGAACATGTCGTATGCTTTGCAATGCTTTAACATAGACGATCTGTACCGAGAGAGCGAAAATTACTCTCCCAACGGATCTATGCGTGTGCCCAACACAATCACAGCAGTTTGCATATGTATTGTTGGCTAACCCTGCCTTAGAGGCCAACAAGGTTTATTTACATGGTGAAGTATTACATGTAGTAAGCATGTATAAGTTTGTGTGTGTGTGTGTGTGCAAGTGTTTGGAAATGAAAGAATTTGTTTTCATGCGATATTATGTTGATACTCTTTGTTTGGTGGTATGTTTTGTTGCCTTCATTCGTGTTGCTTTTGTTTCTTTTCGTTTCCCTTATCTTTAGCCAAATTGTTAAACAAGAAATAAATCACACTTGCCGCAGAGATGCTGTCAGTAACAAATCATACTCGTCTTTTCCGCCAAAACTTGTTTGCCATCGCATACACCAACAACATTCATACTCAAAACGGCTCGTTTCCAATATCTAATGAATGTAACGAGGTGGCTGACGGAAGTGTTTTGTGATGTGAAAAATTACAAATTTTAGATACCTAGAACTGCCTGATATTTTTCGATTTATTTTCAATTGTCCACAAATAAGCGTGTATTGTTTTAGGAATATTTTCAGGGACAATTTCAAGGATGTACTCTAATGCACATATCAATGCTTTTTAAAGAAAAGATTTTTTGGAAAAATTAAGGAGTAGATAATTACCTTTTTTATACCCTTCACCACACTGTGGTACAGGGTATTATGTCTTTGTGCATATGTTTGTAACAGGCAAAAATAATCGAGATAGACCCATGGTTCCTTTTGAGAATATGCATAGAATCACTTTATAAGTCGATTTATGCATGTCCGTCCGTCCGTCCGTCTGTCTGTCTGTCCATGTTAAATTGTAAACAAAGTACAGGTCGCATTTATGATCCGAATTGGATGAAATTTGGCATAGGTCACTTATTCGGCCCAAGGACGAACCCTATTGAAATTGGGGAAAATCGGTTCAGATTTAGATATAGCTCCCATATGTATATTTAACCGATTTAATGTAAACGGTCCCTATATATC
Organism: Musca vetustissima; assembly: GCF_032173495.1. Taxonomy (NCBI): domain Eukaryota; kingdom Metazoa; phylum Arthropoda; class Insecta; order Diptera; family Muscidae; genus Musca; species Musca vetustissima. The sequence continues at coordinate 14,087 of NW_026878481.1, read as the reverse complement.
TTTCGATTTGCACGAAATTTGGTACAGGCTAATCATTTAGGCCTAAAATGATGTCTGCCGAGTTTCGTGAAAATCGGTCCAGATTTAGATATAGCTCCCATATATAGTTTCGTCCGATTTCATGTAAATGGTGCCCCAAAATCCCTATATATATTTTGATTTGCACGAAATTTGGCACAACGTACTGAATTAAGCCTCGAGTGATGTCTGCCAAGTTTCGAGAAGATCGGTCCAGATTTAGATATAGCTCCCATATATAGTTTCGTCCGATTTCATGTAAATAGTGCCCCAAAGTCCCTATATATCTTTCGATTTGCACGACATTTGGCATAGCGTACAGAATTGAGCCTAGAATGATGTCTGTCAACTTTCGAGAAAATCGGTCCAGATTTAGATATAGCTCCCATATATAGTTTCGTCCGATTTCATGCAAATGGTGGACCAAAGTCCCTATATATCCTTCGATTTGCACGAAATTTGGCATAACGTACTTAATTGAGCCCAGCATGATGTTTCATGAAAATCGGTCCAGATTTAGATATATCTCCCATATATAGTTTCGTTCGATTTCATGTAAATGGTGCCCCAAATTCCCTATATATCTTTTGATTTGCACGAAATTTGGTACAGCCTAATCATTTAGGTCTAGAATGATGTCTGCCAAGTTTCGTGAAAATCGGTCCAGATTTAGATATAGCTCCCATATATAGGTTCGTCCGATTTCATGTAAATGGTGCCCCAAAGTCCCTATATATCTTTCGATTTGCACGAAATTTGGCATAACGTACTGAATTGAGTCTAGAATGATGCCTGCCAAGTGTCGTGAAAATCGGTACAGATTTAGATATAGGTCCCATATATAGTTCCTTCGATTTCATGTAAATGGCGCACCACATATATCTTGCGATTTGCACGAAATTTGGCATAACGTACTGAATTGAGTCTAGAATGATGCCTGCCAAGTGTCGTGAAAATAGGTAAAGATTTACATATAGCTCCGATATATAGTTTCGTCCGATTTCATGTAAATGGTGCACCAAAGTCCCTATATATCCTTCGATTTGCACGAAATTTGGCATAACGTACTTAATTGAGTCTAGAATGACGTCTGCTAAGTTTCATGAAAATCGGTCCTGATTTAGATATAGCTCCCACATATTTTTTCGTCCGATTTCATGTTAATGGTGCACCAAAGTCCCTATATATCTTTCGATTTGCACAAAATTTGGGATAACGTACTGAATTGAACCTAGGGTGATGTCTGCGTTGTTTCGTGAAAATCTGTCCAGATTTAGATATAGCTCCCTTTTATTATAGTTTGATTTTAAGTAATTGTCGCACCAAGGAACCAATAGGAACAAAACGTTCTGAAATTAGTATAACCTAACCTGTGACAAGTTTGTTTGAAATCGATTAACATTTGGATAGAGCTTTCATATATATTTTCGCCCGATTTCAAGTAAATTGGGCATCAAACTCCTCATGATAGTCAGTTTGACATCAAGTTTTGCACAACGTATAAAATTGAGATTAGCATTATGTAGTTGCGTTTTCTAGAAGTACAGACATAGCCCAACGGATGACCTATTTATATTTGTTTGAAGTCGATGTACATACTTTATGGATAGATCTACGTAGATTCACATTACGATAAATATCGCATATTTTATTTCATCCAATTTCATGCTAATAGTCCTGTTTAATATATCCATAGTGGTGGAGGGTATCATATAGTCGGCCCCGTCCGACTTTACTACTTTCCTTACTGGTTAAGTTTGTAAAATCTTGAAGTATCCACTGTAACAACAAGCTGAAAGTAGCTTGCCATAGCCCACTGCTCGCAACAGAAAAAATTCTAAATAAGGGCGAATATACTACAGGATTCTACTACAAGAGACCTTAGTAAGTACTTAAACAAGGGTACGGAAGGATTCTACTGCAAGAGACTTTAGAAAGTACTCTATCATGGATATGGAAGACCTTAGTAAGTACTAAAGTAAGGATATGACAGGATAATGCTGTAATATACTTTCGTTAGTACTTAAGGTTCTGGATAAGTAATCTAGGACGGTTTTAGGAATTTGTTGCAATAGGGAATTCATCTGAGGTTGATGCTTCTGTTTCCGTGGTCTAGCAGAAACAAAGTTCTCGTTTTCTAAATTCACCATGTGGTGAGCAAGAATGATTGAAACGATTTTTGCCGTCACACCACGAGCTCACAACAGCTCCGAAATTTTGCACATATATTACATTTACTTTGGAGATTTTGGGCATATTTTCAAGGGAATTGGTTATATATTGTAACATTGGATAACCTTAGGTAACCTTATATAACGGTACATCTAAATTTCGGACTTATGTCAAAAATTTGGCCTATACGAACATTTTCTGCATAGGTCCATATTTTGACAAAGGTCCCATTTTTTAAAAGCTGCATTTTCACAACGAAGGGGCTGTAGTTTGTCAATCTGGGATCTTGATCACATATACAGGTTCCCATGTTTTTCTTTATTTTAAAGCTTTAAGCGAATTTTCTCGTCGAAATGGTTTAATTTATCATTCCGCATTCTTGGGTGATGTATAACTATGATTTGGAATTGGCCCGCCATTGTTGGTCATGGCCGCACCGATGTGAATGTAACTTGGTATTCCTCGTTATAACCTTCACCACTCTGTGGTACAGGGTATTATGTCTTTGTGAATATGTCTGTAACAGGCAAAAGGAAACGAGATAGACACTTGGTTCATTTTGAGAATATGGATAGAATCACATTCTATGTTAAATTTTAAACAGGTACAGGTCGCATTTATGCTCCGAATTGGATGAAATTTGGCATAGATCACTTATTTGGCCCAAAAACGAACCCTATTAAAATTGAGAAAAATTTAAAGTAAATGGGACACCAAAGTCCGTCTACATCATTCGATTTGCATGAAATTTGGCATGGAGTACTGAATTAGGTGCAGAACGATGTGTGCCAAGTTTCGGGAAAATCGGTTCAGATTTAGATATAGCTCCCACATATATTTTCGTCCGATTTTAGGTAAATAGTGCACCAGAGTCCCTATATATACTTCGATTTGCATGAAATTTGGCACAGCGTAATGAATTATGTTTAGAATGATGTTTGTCAAATTTTTTGAAAATCGATTCAGATTTCGATTTAGCTCCCACATATACATATATTCGTCCGATTTTATTTATGTATTTCGAATTGTGATTAAAATAAAATTTTTAACATCAATTTTGCTATAAATCGATTTCCATAAATTTGTCCCATGGTACGCATACGATACTAAACCTGGCCGAATAAAATTAAATTTATTATAGGTTGCAGAAAGACAGGAATATGTTCCTGGCATATTGATGGAACATAAAATATCCACGGCTATTGATGGAATTTAAAAAAATATTTTAAAAAAGCCACGGAATGATGACCCTTAAAAAATATTGTTTAAAAAATCAACGACTATTTGTTGGCTTGTCTAAAGTGTTTCTTATAAGAGGATCTACAGCATTTTTACTAAAAATACCTACATATATTTTAAAGCTTCTATAAAAAGGCATAAAGTTCTTCCAATAATAAAACCTAGAATTATTTTAATTTGAAGACCCGATCTATATTCGTCTTGATCTATATTCGTCTGCAAAGAATTCCCTGTGAACTGTGTACGATTACTTCTAACAAGACTACTTAATCCGATAAATTGCAACGTTTTACTTAGAAGACCCACACAATCCCTGTAATTATATATCACCCAAAGGGCAGATCGAAATCTTTCCTAATTCTGCTAATGGTTCAGCGAATTTTTTGACTATTCGAATTAGTCTCACGTTAAAACTTCTGCAAAGAATCCGCTAAATCGCGCTTGTTGTTTAACACAAAAAACAGGAAAAGGAAACAGAAATTCAGAAAGTTGGTGTTGTAATGCATGTCGGTCGTATTTCAAGTCGACAGACAAAAACAACAATGATGATGATGTTGCCGTTTTGGCGATTATGTTGTAACACAAGCAATACACCCACACTACACTAACAAACGCATACATATACATTAATCACAAACACGGTTGTTTTCCTCTGTTGGGAGGCACACATCTAATCTGCAGATGAAAATTAATGTAGCGTTAGATATGCATTTCCCTTTTTTTGCGTACATTTCCATATTACGTTGTTGCAATTGTTGTTCTACATGCTGCGTGTCAAATTCTAGTTTTTTGTCGTCAGTTGTGATTCGCCTGCTTCCATCATAAACTAGATTCATGCATACACATGTCCATCAAAGATATGAAATGTGCATGAGTGACTGACCATCCGTAGCAATGTATGGGGAATAGATGGATCTTGTCTTTAGCATTCATTCATATTTGTATCTGTTGAGGGTTTTTTTGTACGCCTTCTAGATGTGTGTGGGATGTGGGTGTACCCACATCCTCTCCCTCTCTCACTGGGCATCAATCCCACTGATTAAATGAAGGAATTAGTGCAAGGCATACAACACGTTTTTGTCAAATCTCAAAACATGACCAAGAAGAAGATAACAATCGTCAATTCAACTTCTGAATTTCTGGTTGCTCCCGAACAAAAACAAAAAAATGGAGTAGAGTAGCCAAGGGAACAAAAATTCCCTTTTATTCTGAAGGCTTTCTGGCCAAGTGAGTGGTGGCAAGATGGGAAATGGGAAATATTACGAACATTTTAATAAAGCAAACCACAAAAACAAAGACCGAGAAACGAAACGAAACAAAAATCTACGTCAAACGTTTTGTCACAAATTAATGATGTTACAATGTTATTGGCAGCTAATTTTGGTAAAAACCTTCTGGCCATTACAATCAACGCTTTGGATTGGGGCCTATCCAACCAATCGATATGTTGCTGCTGTCTAAGTAAATTGCACAGCCGCAGGCTGTTCAATAAAATGACACGTATTTGATTTGAAGTCACTCTGATTTACAAATTAAAAGCAGCAGTGAAACGTGTTTGGGCCTTCATGCCATCAATGACTTGAATGGCGTGAGTCAGTAAGTAAACGTGTGTGAGTGATGAATGTAGAGACATGGGGGCCATATGTTTTTTTTTTTTTGCTTTTTCTAATATAGTTCACTTTCATGCATATATGTATGTGTAATATGTTCATGCTGTGTGAGCCTTATTTGTAGTTTAAAAAATTAAATGTATTTATTTTCTAACATTAATAATGGTAGTTGTATGGCCAGTACGTGGGTTTGGTCAAAAGCATATTTGTCTGCGAATTTTTAAATGTATTTATACTGACTGCAACTAAATAGATCAAAATTGTCCATACGAGTTGCTTTTCCAAATGCCATTGATAATTTATAAACGTTATCATCCACATAGAAGTGTATCAGACATTTACGTAGGGGTCCTAGGATGGTTGGTATTGCAAATGCGGTATATCTTTCCACAATTTGGCAAATTGGTATTTTGGATTCATTACGTCTACCTGATTTGCCTACAAAAATTGTCAATATAAGCTTATCTTCAGGCAACAGTATCCCCCAATATTTGGTATTTTTTGGACACATTTTTCTACAAAAATTGGTTCTATTTTGTTTGTGTTACGGTAGTATCAATATTGTTCCAACTTTTAGGGAAGCCCCATATATCGCTACACCCAAAATTTGATTTAGGCTTTGTTTAAATATTACACGGAAAAAGTTTGGTAGAAATTGGATATTCCGTATGATTCTTAGTATATTAACCCTTTGGAGGGTAGGAACTTGGAGGAGTAGACCTATAAGTCCGACCTTCCAACAGTATAAAGGCTACTTAAAACCAGTAAAAAACGTATTAAATTCGGGCGGGCGGATTAAATACTAAAATTCGAATATCTATGTCTAACCTTTCCTATTTATTATTTTTACTACAAATTTTCAAAAAAAAAAAAAAAAAAAAACAGTAAGGAAAGTAGTAATGTCGGACGTGGCCGACTATATGATACCCTTCACTACTATGGGTATATTAAACAAGACTATTAACATGAAATTGGATGAAATAAAATATGTGATATTTATCTAAATATGAATCTACCGAGATCTATCCATAAAGTTTGTAAATCGACTTCAAACAAATATAAATAGGTCATCCGTTGGGCTATGTCTGTACTTCTAGAAAACGCAACTACATAAATCTATGCTCAATTTTGTACGTTGTGCAAAATTTGATGTCAAACTGACTAACATGAGGAGTTTGATGCCCAATTTACTTGAAATCGGACGAAAATATATATGGAAGCTCTATCCAAATATTAAGCGATTTCAAACAAACTTGTCACAGGTTAGGTTATACTAATTGCAGAACGTTTTGTTCCTATTGGTTCCTTGATGCGTCAATTACTTAAAATAAATCTATAATAAAAGGGAGCTATATCTAAATCTGGACCGATTTTCATGAAACTTGGCAGACATCATTCTAGACCCAATTAGGTACGTTATGCCAAATTTCGTGCAAATCGAAGGATATATAGGGACTTTGGTGCACCATTTACATGAAATCGGACGAAACTATATGTGGGAGCTATATAGAAATCTGGACTGATTTTCTCGAAACTTGGCAGACATCACTCTAGGCTCAATTCAGTACGTTATGCCAAATTTTGTGCAAATCGAAAGATATATAGGGACTTTGGTGCACCATTTACATGAAATCGGACGAAACTATATGTGGAAGCTATATAGGAATCTGGACTAATTTTCTCGAAACTCTAGGCTCAATTCAGTACGTTATGCCAAATTCGTGCAATCGATGGATATATAGGGACTTTGGTGCACCATTTACATGAAATCGAACGAAACTATATATGGGGGCTATATCTAAATCAGGACCGATTTTCATGAAACTTGGCAGACATCATTCTAGACACAATTAAGTACGTTAAGCCAAATTTCGTGCAAATCGAAGGATATATAGGGACTTTGGTACACCGTTTACATGAAATCGGACGAAATTATATATGGGAGTTATATGTAAATCTTGACCTTTTTTCACGAAACTTGGCAGACATCATTCTAGACTCAATTCAGTACGTTTGCCAAATTTCGTGCAAATCGCAAGATATATGTGGTGCACCATTTACATGAAATCGAAGGAACTGTATATAGGACATATATCTAAATCTGTACCGATTTTCACGAAACTCGTGCAAATCGAAAGATATACAGGGACTTGGGGCACCATTTACATGAAATCGGACAAAGCTATATATGGGAGCTATATCTAAATCTGGACCGATTTTCACGAAACTTGGCAGACATCATTCTAGACCTAAGTGAATAGGCTGTACCAAATTTCGTGCAAATCGAAAGATGTATAGAGACCGTTTACATTAAATCGGTTAAATATATATGGGAGCTATATCTAAATCCGAAGCGATTTTTCCCAATTTCAATAGGGTTCGTCCTTGGGCCGAATAAGTGGCCTATGCCAAATTTTACCTAATTCGGATCATAAATACGACCTGTACTTTGTTTACAATTTAACATGGACAGACAGACGGACGGTTCGACATGCATAAATAGACTTGAAAAGTGATTCTATGCATATTCTCAAAAGGAACCATGTGTCTATCTCGATTCCTTTTGCCTGTTACAAACATATGCACAAAAACATAATACCCTGTACCACAGTGTGGTGAAGGGTATAAAAATGGGGTTATATGGGGACTACCCCTAAAAGGGGTTGACTAATAATAATTTTTGGTAGGGAGATTTGTTACCATATACGGCTACAAAATACCAAATTTCAGTGAATTCGTTTGAAAAACACGCTCAAGAACCTCAAAATACCGAAATTTGGCGGTACCAGAAAAAATGGACTTATATTTATAATTTTTAGTAGATATATTTGGTACCCAATACGAACCCAATATACCAAATTTCAGCGAATTCGGTTGAAAAACGCGCTCAAGAACCCCAAACTACCGAAATTGAGGGGTACCCTTATATGAGGGCTACCATAAAAAGTGGACCTATATTTATAATTTATTGTGTAGACATTTAGTACCCAATAAGAACTCAACGTATCAAATTTCAGTGAATTCGGTTGAAAAACACGCTCAAGAACCCCAAAATGCCGAAAATTGGGGGGTACACTTATACGGGAACTATGCTTAAACGTGGACCTATATATCCTATCTTCGAACTTGACATGCCTGCAGACAAAAGACAACCCTATGTAAAATTGCAGCACCCTATCTCAATTCCTTCAGAAGATAGCGTGATTACAACAGACGGACGGACTGACGGACAGACGGACGGACAGACGGACATGGCTAGATCTTCTTAGAATTTTATCCAGATCAAGAATATATATACTTTATAGGGTCGGAAATGAATATTTCGATGACGAAATTAATATACCCTCCAACTGTGGTGGAGGGTACAAAAATAGTCAGCTGATTAGTTCCGTGTGTTGGGGTTGCCCTATAAAAATAATTGGGGATTGTCGTTACTCGAAATAGCCACATTTTCCCTACAAAGTAAGAAATTTGAAGGATATTCTAAGGATATCGTGATAAAAAACTCGAACCGGACCATATAATTATACCTCCTGAAGGAATAATTTAAGATACAAAACTAAAATTTAGGGTTCGAAATTGACATATGTCGGTCACTAATTAGGCATGGCCCTCATATAATGATAACCCTAAATATTCGCTAATTCCTAGCTATGTAATCAATATTGGTCCCCCTTTAGGCGTAGCCTCACATAACTTTTTAATCTAAGTTTAGTAGTTTGCGGGTAGGGTACCTTATGGTATAAAAACCCCACGTTTTGGGGTTTTCCCCATTAAAATTTGCTGAAATTTGTATTTGGTGTACATAATGGTTTACATAAATCCGCTTGTAAAATTATCGGTATGGGTCCACTTTTTGGTATGTTCCCTATATTTTTATTACAAGTGCCTGTCAGTATACCTGTGGTGGAGGGTATCCAATGTTCAGCCCAGCAGAACTTTATGTTTTTTCCCTTGATAGGTATTTTATTGGTCCTTAACATTTTTTCCAACCGAATTGGTTGCGATTAGGAACTCCAAGTTATTGGTGAGTTAAAAATTGAAAGAAAGGTACAGGAGAGATTACATTTTCTTAGAAAATATGCAATGGAGGTTCAATTGACAGAGATTAAAACAAAGAAATCCAGCAATGTAAACCCTATTTGTATATCCTTAATAAACTAACAAAGTGAATTGATAATACCTTCCCATATTTTACGATTACGTGGCCTTGAAAGTTTTTTTGCCAGAGTCTATTTCTCTTAATTACAATTCTCCTTGGCGAGTTAAAACGGGTGAGAAATTGAACTTAGCATGATTCGTAACCATACAGTGATTCGTAATCCTACAGTTTCAAATCATAACAAAAAACACAAAAATGTCTTACTAAATTTTTGTTATCATGTAAACCGGAACTATACCATTTGCTGCTAAGTGTGGTATATGAAAGGCCGAATTTCACTCCACGTTTCCCTTATCCCGTTTGTATCAATAAATTACATAACATACCCACGCATAATATCAGTAAAACGTTCTACTACTTTATGCGGAAATTTATATTTCCCGCTAACAATGGCCATACCTACGGTAGTAGCAGCAGCAGCAACAACAACAATACCTACAGTTGACATTTTAAGTGTTTCGTGACACGTTGATTAACTTTCTTTTAGTATGACAAATGAACATTCGTCCGGTGGTAAAGGCACATACAAATAAAAACAACACCAACAAAACAAATATTAATTTTCCATATACACGGGATAGGGCGGAACAGGACTTGCAGCATTTCATCTTTGGCACGCACGCCCCATTGTCACAAAATTGAAATTTATTTCATCCTAAGGATATAAACAAACAGCAACAACAACAGTAATAATAAGAATATCCCCCGCCAATCTTAGGGGCCAGCTACTACTATATACCGCTAATACTATAACTAACAATGGAAAACAAAAATTATAATACGTGCTGTGTGTGTGTGGCGAGAGAGGAACGCAAGTCACTTTCAAACATTTGCCAAACAGTTTTCAAAAACAGATGTCAGTCATGAAAGTTATGCGTTTTCCCAAAGGCAAACCACAATATTTTGTTGGTAGCAAAACAGCAAAAAATATGAAAAAAAACCAGTGAGCGGAGCAGTATAGTCGGACGGGGCCGACCATACGATACCCTACACAACTACCACGGAACTCAAATTTTCTGCGGATGTTTATTCCGAGCCTGGGCAATATTTCGTGATATTTGCACCCTCTTGCCCGATTAGAGGTAAACAACACATCTTCCTCACACTGACATATTTTCCGAATATTACGAGTATTCAGTAGAGCTATTGTCCAGATTCCCTTCACAGTAAGTTCTGTTGTGATGTTCGGCTTTCGACTCGAAAATAACACAAAAAATTAAGTTTTCGGTCCACTTCATTCCAAAATTATTATCTGATCATCACCGAAAATTATAGGCGTTGTCCTTGACCATAACCGGAACCTCATGGAACATTTCAAAGCGATCAGCGCTATAGTTCCGCTCTCTAGAGTGATAATGGGTTACTAAATAATATACGAATACGGAGATACCTGTAAATATTTAGGTGTAACTCCCACATCCGAGCACATACAACAATATAATTGGTATTAATTTAAAGGTCAACCACTCCTCTTGGATATAATATAAACTTCTCGGGTCTATGTCCTTCAGGGGTAAATATATACGCTATAGAATACAAATTTTGTCATTTTTCACACAAAAGTCAGGGTCCATTTGACCCGCTAAATATTGACCGATCTCTATAAAAACAGGCATGCTTATTCTTTGGCCCGATCCCCTTCTCCATGGAAAATTTCACGATGTTCGGGCCATTATTGCGGCCTCTGAAGCGACCAGAAAAACCGACAAAAATTTAGTATTTGGTCCATTTCATCCCCTAAATATTAACCGATCTTTTCCAAAAACAATAGGGGTCTTCATTGGCCAGAACCCAACCTACATGCAAAATTTCGTGAAGATTGGTCCATAACTGTGGCCTGTATCGTGTTTACAAATTATAATGGACAGACGGACGGACGGACGGACACACATGTCTAGATCGACTCAGCTAGTCGAGATATGACGATCGGTATACTTAAAGGTGGGTCTAGGACCAATATTTCGCGGCGTTACAAACATTTGGGGCTGCAAAAAGCTATAATACCCTGACAACATAGTTGTGTAGGGTATAGAAATAATATAAGCGACCAACCAACCAACCACCTGTTCAAAATGTGGCTCTCGAGAGAAAAATGAATTTGTTATCAACAATATGTCATTGCTCGTTCGGTCTGGCCTTTATTCCGTTGATATTGAGGCTGGACAGTTATGTTATTAATCATTCGTTTATTTTTTTTTTTTTTTTCTTGATAGAATATTTTTTGGTTTTTTGTTGTGTATATTAAGTTTTCATTAAAAACAAACTTTGTCTTTCAAAACTTATTTACATAGAATTGTATGTATATTGTACTTAATTCAACAATGTGATACAATTGCTCATTTCCACAAGAAGGTGAATTGGTTAGTAACCAATTTATGATTCTGTTTGTGATGTTTCGGAATTCTCCTACCATAATATGTATATCCTTGATCTGAGTATAATTTTGTATCGACTGAGCCTTACTCTGACAGTCTATTGAAATCAGAATACAGATCAACCCCACGACAGTGGGTTCTACTATTCCTACTATATTGACAACATAAGTTCAAAAGGTGTTAAGTTCGGCCAGGCCGAACTTTGGATAACCTCCACCACAAGTATACTGACAGGTACTTGGACTAAAACCAGTAAGGAAAGTAGTAAAGTCGGACGGGGCCGACTATATGATACCCTTCACCACTATGGGTATATTAAACAGGACTATTAACATGAAATTGGATAAACTAAAATATGTGATATATATCTAAAACTGAATCGACTTAGATCATGTATGTAAATCGACTTCAAACAAATATCAATAGGACATCCGTTGGGCTATGTCGCAACTACGTTATTCTATGCTCAATTTTGTACGTTGTGCAATATGTTATGTCAATCTGACAAAGATGAGGAGTTTGATGCACCATTTACTTTAAATCGGATGAAAATATATATGGAATCTATATCCAAATATGAACCGATTTTTGCAATGAAAAGGAAAGCCAGGAGAAGAACCTACGTACCCACCATTATGCGACGGACTGTTCCTAGAATGAAGACAAATGTCGAACTTTGACAAATTTGAATTTAATTCGCATAAGTAAGTTTCGCATCAGGGCGGAATAAATCCAAGTTATCAACGTACGACCTTTGTAAAGCCACATAGCCCAATATGCCTGATGAGCCGCTTAACCATCGGCGAAAAGCGTAGCATAATGGTGGCTCTAGGCTCAATTCAGTACGTTATGCCAAATTTCGTGCAAATTTAAAGATATATAGAGACTTTGGGGCACCAACTTGGCGGGGAGTACTCTAGGCTTAATTCAGTACGATATGCCAAATTTCGTGCAAATCGAAAGATATATAGGGACTTTGGTGCACCTTTTACATAAAATCGGACGAAACTATATATGAAAGCTATATCTTAATCTGGACCAATTTACACAAAACTTGGCAGACATCACTCTTAGCTCAATTCAGAACGTTCCGTCAAATTTTGTGCAAAACGAAAGATATCTAAGGACTTTGGTGCACCATTTGCATTAAATCGGGCACAAAAAATATATGGGAGCTATATCTAAGTCTGGACCGAATTTCACGAAACTTGGCAGACATCACTTTAGGCTCAATTCAGTACGTTATGCCAAATTTCGTGCAAATCGAAAGATATATAGGGACTTTGGTGCACCATTTATATTAAATCGGATGAAAATATATATGGGAGCTAAATCTAAATCGGAACTTATTTCAATAGGGTTCGTCATTGGACCAAATAAATGAGCTGTGCCAAATTCCATCCTATTCGGATTATAAATGCGACCTGTAATTTGTTTACAATTTAACACCAACAAACGGACAGATGGACGGACGGTCATGCATAAATCGGCTCAGAAATTGATTCGATGCATATTCTCAAAAGGAACCATGGATCTATCTCGTTTCCTTTTGCCTGTTACAAATATATGCACAAAGACATAATACCCTGTACCACAGTGTGGTGAAGGGTATAAATATAGGGAACATACCAAAAAGTACCAACACCAACTACAAATTTCAGCAATTTTAATGGAGATTTTTCTTTAATTCGCAACAGCCCAAAACGTGGACCGATTTTGACGACACATATAAAATCCCCAAAATATTGCAATTTAGAAATCATATTATAGAGGTCATCACCAAACTACACAGCATTTTTTTCGGGGGTTTATATGTGTAGGACCTGCGGGCCTATATTGATTATAGGCTCAATATTGATTGCCTCGTGTATAAATAACCGATTTCTAATTGAGGGCCAATATAGTTCAATTTTGAAACTAACGTTTTTGCATCACATTACCTTCTTTCACACTAAACATTAAAACTACCGAACATGAGTAGATATCATTATGTCGAGGCTAGGCCTATATGCGGGCTGATATATTAAATTCTCGAACCTGGTATTCTAGTTTTTTATCTCAATATACTCCGAAGGTAGAATGATTACAACAGTTGGCTAAATGGGTTAAATCTTCTCAGGGTTAAATCTTCGCATTCAACCCATTTTATGGTTGAATGCGACTACATGGGGATTAACCCAAAACACGGAACAATTTTAATATAAAAAGGGGGTTATAAGAGGACTACCCCCAAAAAGTGTCGAAAAGAAATAATAATTGGAACGGATATTTTTTCACCATAAACGACAACAAAGTACCCAATTACAGCCAATTTGGTCTATCAAAACCCCCCAAAATACTGAAAATTATTGGGTACCGTTACATGGGGGCTACCAGATGAAGTGGACCTATATTTAAATTTTTAGTGGAGAAATTTGATACCCAATAAGAACCCAGGGTACCAAATTTCAGAGAATTTTGTTGAAAAACGCGCTCAAAAGACTCGAAAAAGTTGGCGATATATCTCAATTC
>NW_026878480.1:0-24295 GCF_032173495.1 Musca vetustissima | reverse complement strand
ACCCATCATACATGCAAAATTTCGTGAAGATTGGTTCATAACTGTGGATTGTATCGTGTTTACAAATTATAATGGACAGACGGACGGACGGACGGACGGACACACATGTCTAGATCGACTCAGCTAGTCGAGATATGACGATCGGTATACTTAAAGGTGGGTCTAGGACCAATATAGCGGCGTTACAAACTTTTTGGGCTGCACAAAGCTATAATACCCTGACAACATAGTTGTGTAGGGTATAAAAATATACGAAGAGCGTTTAAATTTGTATATGGAACTCACTCTGTTTCTTCCAAAACAAGAATGTGTGGAGTACACCGAAGACATATGCTTCAAATTTAATAGAATGCTCCAAATATATATGGATATAAGGAAGGAGCTGAAGGAAGTAGTGGAAACCTTCCAATATTTGATGCCATCGGCAAGCCCTCACTGTGGAGGGAATTTATTAACAGAAGGCATTGCTAGAGACAGTCCACTGGAGAAAAAACATGAAATAGAAACAAATGACTACGAAAAGCAGAGACAAGAAGAAATCCTGCAGTTTGGCGTAGCAGAATCTACCGACCCGCTTATGAAAAAGGAATATGACGAAACGGTTCTAGGAAAGCAGGAACAAGAAGTAGATCTTAATGAGGAAGAAAATGGTGATGTTTTCCCCATGGATGTGGAAGCCAAGGATGAAGTGACGTTTGGGGTGAAAAATGAATGCAGTCCTCTAATCCCCGAAGGTAATTTACATTGTGTTAAATTTAATCACTTCTCCAGTTTTAGAAAACCAGTCAAACCATTTCATGCTGGAGGGATTTTGCAAAATATGCAAAAACGGAATAAGCAATTAACACAGAAACAGCAGAAGAAAGCCTTCTAGAAGTCGATGGTGTAAATGGACCCATAAAATATGAATTGAAACCTCCGGTCACTGAAGAGTGGAGAGAGAAATCGCCACAGAGAAATGGTGTTGCCTGGAGAATGAAAGCAGTAGACGAAGGCGGAGGAAGTGCTGATCGAGGTCCCATAGAAAAATGGCTGCGACGAATCGTGGGTGTTGTTACCTAGAATCTGATATTATTTGTTTTCCAATATTACATTATTTCCTTGATTATAGTTCATTATTGTTAATAAGTAATATGTATTATGATAGAATAATGAGTGGTCAGCATGTTCAAAATGCTTTGAACAGAAATTTAATTTGTCCGCTCTTCTTGCCAGTCGTCAGCATGTTCAAAATACTTTAAACATAATTTTGTATTACAGCAGATTTGATTGTCGGAGTGTTTTAAGATAAGAGTCTAATTTTTATGACGCACACTATGGGAAAACTCTCCACAGATCAAATTCTATTATTAGAACAAATAGTTTATTGATAAGTATTTTGTATTTGAGATTAGGCTTAGCAAGAGTTAATTAAGTAGAACCTATGGATAAATATTTTAAAATAAAATTAGTGACTTAAAACCACTCAAAAAGAACGGTCGGGAGCACAGTGTCTTTTTATTTCTTATGCAGATGAGCTGATGCTGTCTGTATATTTTCTACAATGTCATCTACATATATTTATGTACATATATCTGATACCATGTACATAGGAGCATCTCATGTATGTACACAAAATTGTGAAAGGTATAATATAGTCGGCCCTTCCGGCTTTTCAATTTTCTTTACTGTAGTTCGAAAGGAATAAACTGATCAGCGTTTATTTCTGTGGTATAATTAGAAATCCTCTATCATTAACAACTTTTACTAATTGCTAATAAATCTAATACATTTACTAATTTATTTTTATTTGTTTGTGCAGATTGTGTAAATAGGAAGAAAATATTTGAAATTGTCGAGTAAAATTGTATTATGTGTTATTGTCACCCCTCTGGAATATTGAACAATAGTGCTTCCGAATGCTCATTTGTTAAACATTTATAGAAATAAATGGGGAGCACACAAAATGAGATTTATGAAGGAAAAAAGTAAAGGTTCACGGCACTCGCAATTATTTTGCTTCATTTAAGTAAACAATGCCATTATATGAAGGTGATAAAATGGGAAAAACAAAATTGAATGTAATTGCCCCAAGTATTCTAAATAATAACGAATGATAGAGGGACTACAACAATAACTAATTGCACCCTTCAATCAAACAATTTACTCGTTGAAGCCAATGGCAATTCGTGCAGCTACTTTGTGGTTGGCAAAATAAACTCGTTGTCGTCGTTTTTCTTCGACGGAGGCATGCATGATACGTTGTGTGTTAAAATAATATAATAAATATAAGCCTTAAGGTTTATATGTTTGTTATTTTGAGTGCGTTTGTTGTTTCTAGTTGCTCAATTAAATCCAGTAGAGGGAAAATGAACAGCTGTGCGTATTAGTTATAAGGGTGTTCTCCAGCAGAAATCATACGCCACAAATAACACTTTAAATCAATGCTGGACACACTGAGGGAGTGATGTTTATACCCTTCACCACACTGTGGTACACGGTATTATGTCTTTGTGAATATGTTTGTAACAGGCAAAAGGAATCGAGGTAGACCATGTCCTTTTGATAATATGCATAGAATCACTTTCTGAGCCGATTTACGCATGTACGACCGTCCATTTATTTTTGGTAACAAAGTACAGGTCGCATTTGTGATCCGATTTGGATGAAATTTGGAACAGTTCACTTATTTGACTCAAGGACGAACCCTATTGAAATTTGAGAAAATCGGTGCAGATTTAGATATAGCTCACATACATAGTTTCGTCCGATTTCATATAAATGATGCACCAAACTCCAAATATTTGTCCGATTGGGACAAAATTTTGTACAGCGCACTGAATCAGGTCCATACTTATGTATGCAAAATTTTGTTGGAATTGTTATAGATTTAGATATAGCTCCAATATATAGTTTCGTATTTTATATGAATGATGCATCAAACTCCCAATATTTGTTCAATTGGGACAACATTTTGTAAATCGCATCGAATCAGGTCCATATTTATGTACGCGAAATTTTCTTGGAATCGGGTCAGATTAAGATATAGCTCCCATATATAGTTTCGTCCGATTTTATGTAAATGGAGCACCATACTGCCAATATTGGTCCGATTGGGACAAAGTATATAGCTCCCATACATAATTTTAATCGATTTCATACAAATTATACACGTTGAAAAAATCTCCCTACCAAAAATTAAGAGCACTTTTTAGGGAAGCGCCATATAACGCCACACCTTAAATATTGGACATTTGGTTGTTCAATAAAATTGGCTGTAACTCGTTCATGGTTTGAATAGGAAATATCTTCAACATTCGGCACACGATTTGGAGGTTTTTGAGAAAAATTGCCATCCAAAAGGGCTGTGGGTTGCAAAATATATTTGGGAATATTGTTGGCATAGACCCTCAATTAAAACTCTCGCTATGTTTTATTATATCGGTAATATGGTTAGAACTTTCGGAAACTTTCCGAAAACACATCTTACATATTATCCGAAAAATTTACCATTGCACACAAATTCTCCTAAAGCCGAAACGAATTCATTATGAAGCTACTTATTTCCCTTTGAAAAATACTTATGTCCATCTGAATGGATTAAAAAAAACAGCCAGCTAAAATGTTAATACAATTTCAAGGACACATGAATGTTATATAATAATTTTTTTCTTTTATCACCACAGTCAAAGTCATAAATAACGTCTTGATCTCATTAGCTGAAATGACCTACCAACATTTTTCTTATTTTGCTATAAAACATGTTGTTTTTTGTTCTAAATCATAGAAGAGCTTATAAAAAATATGAAATATACCAGATATTTGTTATGTTCTTATAAATCTACGTTATATTTATTTGATGCGCAACATCATGTCATAACGTTCGTAATTAAAAAAAAACATACAAATATAACGTAATGATGTTTGCGGATTAAAAGTGAAAAAAGTGTAAAATTCAAAACCCCCTAATTATCTATGTATCTCGACCCATCTCTGAAATGTATCATCATGGATGGATGGTTAGGGCTCTATGGATACCACAGTGGTTTACGCAACGTAATTTAAGTTATTCCTCTAAATAAAGGCGAATCATTCAAACTCTGCGAAAATGAAAAATTTTACTTCAAGACGGAAGATAAACGGTTGTCGGCGAAAGGTATCTGAATCAACTCTTCCTGAACGACGAACCTTCGGTATCACATTGTACAAATGGGTCAAGAAGAGACCGTTTCGAAGCAAGGGTCAGGAAGGTCGATATTGAAATAAGGGTGTGTGCAACAGTTGTTGTTGCAGCAGTTTTATATGAACATCGTTCTTCTTGTTTGACTCAGTCTTCTTCTGTCTCCAAGTTCCAAATGCAGCTACTTCCATGGCTTTAAGCACCGATCTTCTGGAGTAAATTTGGCAGGACAATAGAAAAGGGGCAGATTGGTGTGTGCTGGACAGATATTCTGCACATGGTCATCAAGCCATGCCAGTACGAATTAAGACGACCGTAGTATTCTGAACGTAAATGGGGCAAAACTTGTCCGGTTTATTTGGGCAGCTGGCGTTCTTCAGCTGCGAGGGTGGGAGTGAGCACCAGGACGGCATTCAGTCTGTGTGCATTCAGCGCTGCAGTGTGAATGCTATTCATCCCTGCTCGGTAGTTTTAGTTTTTATCATATTCGCGAATCTGTGTGAAAATAGGCGAAAAATTTATCGATACGCGAATAATATGCATATTGTACCCAAAATATATTGTGGCAGTACATCCGTGTTTCTTAAACAATTCTTTTCAAATAGATGTACTTTAAGTATTTTCATAGTGGATTACTGTAATCTGATGCGCACAAAAATCGTATGCACTTTGCGTCATTTTAAGCCATTAGTAAGCTGGCGGCCCTTTCAGCTACTGGTATTTGGAGAATTGTTGATACATTTTCACATTACGAGAAATTTCCCATAGTTTAATTATTTTGTACGCACTATTTGTTACTTGTAATTTTTACAAGAATGACTCACCTTTGCGTACTTCTCATATAACTATACATTCCATTAGAAATGTTATGACAAATGTTGAGAACAGAATTGGTATATTTTTTATACCCTTCACCACACTGTGGTACAGGGTATTATGCCTTTGTGCATATGTTTGTAACAAGCAAAAATAATCGAGATAGACCCATGGTTCCTTTTGAGAATATGCATAGAATTACTTTCTGAGTCGATTTATGCATGTCTGCCCAACCGTCCGTCTGTTGGTGTTACATTGTAAACGAAGTACTGGTCGCATTTATGACCCGAATTGGATGAAATTTGGCACAGCTCATTTGCTTGGCCCACGGACGAACCCTATTGAAATTGGGAAAGATCGGTTCATATTTAGATATAGCTCCCATATATATTTTCGCCCGATTTAATGTAAACGGTCCCTATATATCTTTCGATTTGCACGAAAATTGCAACAGCGTAATGAATTAGGTCTTGAATGATGTGTGTAAAGTTTCGTGACAATCGGTTCAGATGTAGATATAGCTCCCATATATATTTTCATCCGATTTAAGTTAATTGGTGTACCAAAGACCCTATATATCTTTCGATTTGCAAATTGGGCATAGCGTACTGGCATTTGGGTCTATAATAATTTGTGCTAAGTTTCATGAAAATCGGTTCAGATTTAGATATAGCTCCCATATATATTTTTGCCCGATTGTAGGTAATTGGTGCACCAAAGTCCCTGGAAATCTTTTCATTTGCACGAAATTTGTCATAGCGTACTGAATTAAGTCTAGAATGATGTGGCAAAGTTTCGTGAAAATCGGTTCAGATTTAGATATAGCTCCCATATATGTTTTCGTCCGATTTTATGTAATTGGTGCACCAAAGTCCCTATATATCTTTCGATTTGCACGAATTTTGGTATAGGGTACGTTTGTCAGCTAAGTACTACTACTGAAGTACTGAATTAAGTCTAAAATGATGTTGCTAAGCTGCGTGAAAAGATCCATAGCAAGGGCGAATGACACAACGTACTAAAGTAATATAAATTAGTCTCTGGCAATTTTCCATGAAATCGGTTCAGATATAGATATATAACAAAAACGCGTCGTCTGTTGGGATACATATGTAGAATATACCCAAAGTGGTGAAGGGTATCATATAGTCGGCCCAGCCCGACTTTACAACTTTCCTTACTGGTTTAAACATGAAATTTGGCTTCAAAATCGCCCTAAATTGTCCCACACTCTTCGGGTCGTTATATAATATCGAACGTCAACATACTACGCAAGTGTTCGTCATTGTGGCATGCTTTTATGTGGAATTTGTTTAATAAAAAGTCGATTTCACGAGTCTCGGAGGTGGTCTCAAGTAGATCTTCAGATGGAAACACAAGCGCGTATAACAAACACCCACATATGTGTTTGTCGTGTGATGTCGAATACAGGATATTTTCATGTAACTGAATAAAAGGCGGGAACAACAGTCATATAATTTAAAGCTGTGTAGCATGAAATAAAAACAAAACTTGTTTTTTCTTAGGGTACTTCTGATTCTTTATGAAATAGAGTGTAAATATTTTGGGAGGCGGTGGCCAAAGTAATGTTGTGAAACAAAACCAGAAAGGAAAGTAGTAAAGTCGAACGGGACCAACTATATGATACCTTTCATCACTTTGGGTATATTCAACAGATAGATCAATTAACATGAAATTGGATGAACTAAAATATTTATCCAACTATGACCTAGCTCAATCCATAAACATGTCATTCTGCAAACTATACTAAATTTTTCATTTGGACAGATGTAGAGTCCTTTGTTTACAATGTGATAAAATTATTTAGATCAATTTTAAGCAAATCCCAATTAACATCAAGTCGGCCGAAACTATATATGGACTATGTCCGGATTTCTACAAAACGCAATTACGTCATTCTATGCTCAATTTCTTACGTTGTGCAAAATTTCGTGTCAATCTAATAAACATGATAAGTTTGGTGCACTATTCAGAGCTCCGAAATGCTCGCTCGAATTCTCTATTTATATATACTCTATTTTTCTCTGCCACTCAAATAAGAGCGCAAGTGCTTCGCTCGTTTTCGAGTGGGAGTGAAATACGCTCGAAATCGAGCAGATTACACTCTTGCCGAGTACTCTTTTATTTTTATTTATTTTTTTGTTGTGATACCGTTGTTTTACTTGATGTTGTTTGTGTGCATTGTTTGTTTGTTTTGTGATGTTTGGTTTGCTGTACTGCTGGGAAAGCATGCATCAACAAGCTCGTTCTCTGCGTTCACTTTATGTAAGTCTGAAATAGTGACAGCAAGACGAACCAGCCTCCAAATTGAAACCCTCGACAATATTTTGATACTAAAATTAAATAATGAACCACTTATGCATTCATGGGTTTTCTTTCAAACCAGCCCTTTTAATATTTTTGGAGAATACTTTTCCACATTTTTAATGCATACCATTTTAAAAATTTGTATGGATGTGTTTATGCTTTTAAAAAAATATTGAATTAATTAAATCACACAGTTGAATTCATTTTATAAATTGAAATAAAAAACATATAAAAATCTTATATGGTATATGATTTTTATTTGTATTTCACATTTTCAGTAAACAAAATAATCGATCTCCCCACAGCACACAAAAGATCAACATCAAAAAATGTTTGCTACTACACACACACACACAAATAACCAAACAACCAAATTTATTTGTCCACTCGATTTCACCCTTAGAGTGAACTCATACTCTATTTCGAACATTTTGACTCACACTCTTTTTCTTCATCAAGGAGTACTCGCGAGCACTCCCAAACAAAATAAAAGAGTGGAGAGTATACTCCCTAAAAAACTCGTACTCTTTACTTACTCCCACTCGGGAGTATTTTTCACTCGCGAGTAAAATCGAGCAAATCGGAGCTCTGGCACTATTTACTTCAAAATCGGACAAATCTGTATATGGAAGCTACACCCAAATCTGAACCGATTTTAACGAAACATACCACAGTTAGGTTATTCTAACTTCAGTACGTTGTGCAAAAATGTTGCGGCAATCGGCCTAACTTTAGGCCATTGGTGCACCATTTATGTAAAATCGGACGAAACTAAATGTGGGATCTAAATCTGGACAGATTTTACCGAAACATATCTCGCATCATTCTATATTCAATTCAGTGCCCTATGCCAAATTTCGTGGAAATAAAAAGATATATAAGGACTTAGGTGTACCATTTGCATAAAATTGTACGAAAATATAGATGGGAGCTATATATATATATATAAATCTGAACCGATTTTCACCAATTCAGTAGGCTTCGTCCTTGGACCAAAGAAAAGAGCTGTACCAAATCTCATCTAAGTCGGTTTAAAAATGCGACCTGTGCTTTATTTACAATATAACACCAACAACTAAATCTACTCAGAAAGTGATTCTCAGAAAGGAACTGTGGGTCTATCTCGTTTCCTTTTGCCTGTTACAAACATGAGAACAAAGGCATAATACCCTGTACCACAGTGTATTGAAGGGTATAAAAATGTCATATAAATAAATGGCTAGTTAATGCATTTACAATTCATATAAAAGGGTGTTCAAAAATGTTTGGTAATTGCTCTAGAGTGTGGACGAAATTTCTAAAATCTGTGGTTCGAATACCATGGCCGGAATTTTTCATATCCCTCCGGCTATCTTCCTCTATGTAGTGTATTATTTTAAACAAAGTTCAGCTCACATTTATGATCCGAATGAGATAATATTTTGAATAGATCATTGTTTCAAATTTGAGCTCGAACAGACAATAGACAGACAGTCAGTCGCACTTGGTTAAATCACAATGGAATTTTATTCTAATCATCATATATTCCTGATTTCCATGTGTTACAAACGGAATGACAAATTAAGTATATCCTCCTTATACGTTGAAATCGGTATGTACAAAGTTATAGCTCCCATATATAGTTTCGTCTGATTTCCTATAAAAAGTACACCAATCGCTTAGTACACATCTGTTTTAGATGCATCGATTGATTGCAAATGCGTTTTATGCAAATCTGTAACTTCTAGACATACATTATCATGCCTTGTGGGTTCAGTAATGTCTCAGCAAATCTACACATTACTTATGAAACTGCTAAGCCATTTCGAGTCGCTCTGCTATGTGTTCGTGACATAGAATATATGTGGAAATTTATGATTTCGTTTCCACAACAACGTTTCTGGCAAATCGTAGTGGCATCTTTGTGCATCTCTCTCTTTCGTTATGTGGAATGACATGTCAGTGAAAGTATTTTTGAGAGTGTGAGAGAGTGTCTGTAAGTAAGCCAGTAGGTCTGAATGACGGAAATGGGAAGAACCACAAAAATGCAAGGCATGGCGGTTTAGTTGCAAATAGCATTTTTCCAAAT
Organism: Musca vetustissima; assembly: GCF_032173495.1. NCBI lineage: Eukaryota > Metazoa > Arthropoda > Insecta > Diptera > Muscidae > Musca > Musca vetustissima. Next base: position 14,924 of record NW_026878480.1, on the reverse strand, counting down.
CCACTAACTTATTGTCTGTTTTTTCTTACTTGTGTTTCCTATATGCGATTCTTCTTTGTTGTCTTTGTCATTCTTTTCGGAACGAGTAAAAGTTTTCGATTTTTGTTGGTGGTAAGGAATGTGCCACAATAGTTTGTTTTTGATATGTTATTGAGCACAGTAACTTCTAAATAGAGGCATTATCTCCGAAAATATGCACTCTATGTAGATTGGCTTCCGCTAACTGTAGACAGTGAAGAATACGACAAAAACAAACTCATATATTGGCAGGCCAATTGGCTGTCAAATCTTCCCAAAATGTTTCAATATTAACTAATATCTATGTTTGTTCGGTATTTTGGCGTTTATGGGTTTACTAGCTTTTGTGGAGGAGGTCTATGATATAGTTTTGGTAGAAAGATTAGGTTGTATAAAGTTTGTATTCAAACTAATAATACGATCACAGCGTATAATAAATTTATTTTTCTGTTAATTGTTTAACATTTGTGGTGGGGGTAAGTACCAGAAAATGTGGTACACCTTCCAACACCATTACATCCAACATGATATAAAATAGTAGGCCCATATAGGGACTATGTCAAAACGTTTCATATTAATTTTTTCAGAGACCTTACCCACAAAGAACATACTTTGTAAATCGGATATAAAGCGAATGGAGTATTCCAACAATTTAACATCGTAATATTTTAATCAAACTCAGAAGATGCGACGCATCGGTTTCTCATTGTGATACCTCCCACATCAATGGTGCAAGAAGTTGCCCTGTGTTACCTATCCACAGAAATTGGTTCACCATTTGAAAAGCATGCAAACTAAATATGTCACATAGGTCTGAATGACGGAAATGGGAAGAACCACAAAAATGCAAGGCATGACGGTTTAGTTGCAAATAGCATTTTTCCAAATCCACTAACTTATTGTCTGTTTTTTCTTACTTGTGTTTTCTATATGCGATTCTTCTTTGTTGTCTTTGTCATTCTTTTCGGAACGAGTAAAAGTTTTCGATTTTTGTTGGTGGTAAGGAATGTGCCACAATAGTTTGTTTTTGATATGTTATTGAGCACAGTAACTTCTAAATAGAGGCATTATCTCCGAAAATATGCACTCTATGTAGATTGGCTTCCGCTAACTGTAGACAGTGAAGAATACGACAAAAACAAACTCATATATTGGCAGGCCAATTGGCTGTCAAATCTTCCCAAAATGTTTCAATATTAACTAATATCTATGTTTGTTCGGTATTTTGGCGTTTATGGGTTTACTAGCTTTTGTGGAGGAGGTCTATGATATAGTTTTGGTAGAAAGATTAGGTTGTATAAAGTTTGTATTCAAACTAATAATACGATCACAGCGTATAATAAATTTATTTTTCTGTTAATTGTTTAACATTTGTGGTGGGGGTAAGTACCAGAAAATGTGGTACACCTTCCAACACCATTACATCCAACATGATATAAAATAGTAGGCCCATATAGGGACTATGTCAAAACGTTTCATATTAATTTTTTCAGAGACCTTACCCACAAAGAACATACTTTGTAAATCGGATATAAAGCGAATGGAGTATTCCAACAAATTAACATCGTAATATTTTAATCAAACTCAGAAGATGCGACGCATCGGTTTCTCATTGTGATACCTCCCACATCAATGGTGCAAGAAGTTGCCCTGTGTTACCTATCCACAGAAATTGGTTCACCATTTGAAAAGCATGCAAACTAAATATGTCACATAGGTCTGAATGACGGAAATGGGAAGAACCACAAAAATGCAAGGCATGACGGTTTAGTTGCAAATAGCATTTTTCCAAATCCACTAACTTATTGTCTGTTTTTTCTTACTTGTGTTTTCTATATGCGATTCTTCTTTGTTGTCTTTGTCATTCTTTTCGGAACGAGTAAAAGTTTTCGATTTTTGTTGGTGGTAAGGAATGTGCCACAATAGTTTGTTTTTGATATGTTATTGAGCACAGTAACTTCTAAATAGAGGCATTATCTCCGAAAATATGCACTCTATGTAGATTGGCTTCCGCTAACTGTAGACAGTGAAGAATACGACAAAAACAAACTCATATATTGGCAGGCCAATTGGCTGTCAAATCTTCCCAAAATGTTTCAATATTAACTAATATCTATGTTTGTTCGGTATTTTGGCGTTTATGGGTTTACTAGCTTTTGTGGAGGAGGTCTATGATATAGTTTTGGTAGAAAGATTAGGTTGTATAAAGTTTGTATTCAAACTAATAATACGATCACAGCGTATAATAAATTTATTTTTCTGTTAATTGTTTAACATTTGTGGTGGGGGTAAGTACCAGAAAATGTGGTACACCTTCCAACACCATTACATCCAACATGATATAAAATAGTAGGCCCATATAGGGACTATGTCAAAACGTTTCATATTAATTTTTTCAGAGACCTTACCCACAAAGTACATACTTTGTAAATCGGATATAAAGCGAATGGAGTATTCCAACAATTTAACATCGTAATATTTTAATCAAACTCAGAAGATGCGACGCATCGGTTTCTCATTGTGATACCTCCCACATCAATGGTGCAAGAAGTTGCCCTGTGTTACCTATCCACAGAAATTGGTTCACCATTTGAAAAGCATGCAAACTAAATATGTCACATTTTTTAAGAGTCAATATTATTTTCAAATTGATCAATTAAATAATTTTCCTCGTTTCTGCTTAACTGAAGATGAGGTTTATTCTGGGCTAAATGCATTACGTTCCTCATTTTTCCCCAGCCCTGACGGAGTTCCAATCTATATATTGAAATCTTGTGCTAATGAATTATGTTTACCCCTTACAAAAATATTTTATTATTTCTTATATACTTTCCGCACTTCTGGAGCTCGAGTTTTGTTATCCTACTTCATAAATCTGGTAACAGGTGTTTCATTGATAACTATAGATGTATTGTGAAACTAAGTGCCATACCTAACCTTTTTGAACTTTTAGTTTCACGATGTGATATTCTCATTTTATAACCAGTGAGCGGAGCAGTATAGTCGGACGGGGCCGACCATGCGATACCCTACACAACTACCACGAACTCTAACTTTCTGAGGATGTTTATTCCGAGTCTGAGTAATATTTCGTGATATTTGCCCCCTCTTGTCCGATTAGAGGTTAACAACATCTCTTCCTTACTTTTTTCGAATATTCAGTACAGTCCTTCTAATTACTTGTCCAGATTACCTTCACGGTGGGTTGTGTTGTGATTTTCGGATTATACTCTACTCGAAAACACACAAAAAATTATGTTTTCGGTCCATTTCATCCCAAAATTTTAATCTGATCATCACCGAAAATTGTAGGCGTTGTTCTTGACCATAACTGGAACTTCATGAAAAATGTCAAAGCCATCAGCGCGATATTTCTCCCTCTAATGTGGTAATGGGTTACTGAATAATATCTGAATACGTAAGCACCTGTAAATATTTGACTGTAACTCCCACATCTGAGTAGATACATCACTATATTTGGTATCAATTTAAAGGCCAACCACTCCTCCTGGATATGCTATCAACTCCTGGGGTCTACATCCTCCAGGAGTAAATATGTATGCCATAGAATACAAATTTTGTCATTTTTCACACAAAAGTCAGGGTCCATTTGACCCGCTAAATATTGACCGATCTTTATCAAAACATGCATGCTTATTCTCTGGCCCGATCCCCTTCTCCATGCAAAAATTCGCGGTGTTTGGGCCATAATTGCGGCCTCTGGAGCGACCAGAAAAACCGACAAAAATTTAGTATTTGGTCCATTTCATCCCCTAAATATTAACCGATCTTTTCCAAAAACAATAGGGGTCTTCATTGGCCAGAACCCATCCTACATGCAAAATTTCGTGAAGATTGGTCCATAACTGTGGCCTGTATCGTGTTTACAAATTATAATGGACAGACGGACGGACGGACACACATGTCTAGATCGACTCAGCTAGTCGAGATATGACGATCGGTATACTTAAAGGTGGGTCTAGGACCAATATTTCGCGGCGTTACAAACATTTGGGGCTGCACAAAGCTATAATACCCTGACAACATAGTTGTGTAGGGTATAAAAAGCATTATTTCCCCTTTTCAACACGGTTTTATGAATGGCAGATTTACTACTTCCAATCTTCTTGAATTTGTATGTCATGTTCATAACGGCTTTACAAGTAAACAACAAACTGATGTTATTTACACAGACTGTAAATCTTTCGATACTGTAGTTCATAAGCTATTGCTCCATAAAATTAATGTGATAGGGTTTCCCGTCAATTCTTTTAAGCTGGATTTTATCCTATTTAGAGGATCGTACCCAAAAGGTTTTGTTCAGTGATTCCTTTTCTAAAGATATTATTGTTTCCTCTGGAGTTCCGCAAGGAACGTTATTGTTTGTTTTTTTATCTAAATGATCTTCCGAATTCCATTTATGCAGATTCCAAAAAAACTAATGTACGTACGTATTTCAGTATATTTATTTAACTGGTGCAGTGCAAATGGAATGTCTCTTAATTGGAGTTTTAAAATGTCACTGTGATAAAATTGAGTCAGATCAAGTTCAGTTTTTAATCTTTGCCTTGCGTGGCATAAATTGGAACCCATCTGAATTATTCCACCTTATAAAAGTCGCTTATTGTTAATTAGTCTTCCAACACTTGAAAGAAGACGTTTTATGTTAAGAACATTATTTATTATTAAATTAACCGTGGCTTGGTTGATTCACCTTTTCTTACAGAAGAAATAATTTTTAATGTTCCCTCTCAAAGAACACGTAATTTTGAACCGTTGAAATTGTCCATCGCGAGAACTAATTATGAATCCAATGAGGTCCTTATCTATATATATAAAATAGAAAAAAATTTGTTTGTTTGTATGTTACCGATAGACGCCAAAACCGCTGAACAGATCTTAATGAGATTTACACTGTATGTCGGGGCATGCCCTGAAAGTAACATAGGCTATATAAATTTTTAAAATTCCGCGTGGATGCGGAGTTATAGCATCAATAGTAAACATACCTCGAAATTTCTGAACATATAATATGCGTTTATCTTAAGAAAGGTTACAGATACCGTTTTAAAAATTTGCCTGAATAACGAAGGTCTGAATACACTCCATCCATACAAAAATGAGCATGGTACGATCAACGGAAAATGCACTTTTTACTGCATTTTAAAAAGCAGCCTATTAAAAATTGAAATTATTTTGTTTGTAGACTCTAAAATGCTGAAAAGATTTGACTGAGATTTTCACAGAACGTCATAACATGCCCTGGGAATAACATATGCTAAGATTCCACTTCTAAGATTTCCCGATGATGCGTTGTTATAGCATCGAACGTAATCATACCTCAAAAATTATGAACATGTAAATCGTGTATATCTTAAGTACGGTTACAGACACCGACTTCAAAGTATTGCTGAGTACCGTGAGTGTAAATACGCATCATCCACACGACAGACCGCGGACAAGGGAAAATGCAGAACTCATTGCATTTAAATTAAATAGAAAGAATATTGTTTGTGGAGTCAAAAACCATTAAGCAGATTTTCTTAAAATGTTCATAGTAAGTCAAACGATACCGTGGAAGTAACATAGGTTGGAAAAAACTGAGGAGTAATAGCATCAGAAGTATTCATACATCTGAAAGAATGTACATACATATGTAGAACATTTTCTATGGGTATATCTTAACGTTGCGGCTTGAAAATATGGTTGAGTAACATGGATACAAATACTCATCATCCGATGAGGAAATACTTTCGAATGATGAGGATATATTTCGAAATACATACATATGCATGTATGTACATATGTATATTGAAATAAAAATTGTGTAGAATTGAAAAAAATTGGTTGACAATATAATTTTCTATTTTTGTCAGTTTGTGAAAAAATTTTTATTTTGAACAAAATCAAACAAAGTGTTATTTGGATTTCAAAAAAAAAAAAAAAACAATCATTTTAATTATAAATCGTTTTATCACATGGAAGTCAGAGACTGGGATAGGGTAAATTCAGATACACCACTGTTATTTCAAACCAATAAGGAACGTTCAAAAGTCGGACAAAACTTTGGGTACATACAAGAGATGCAAATATATACAATATCTGGTAAATAGAACAGACTTCGCATCTTTGAAGGTCTATTGAATTGGTATTGGGCGAAATTAAATGTGTGATCTTCATAGATATTTGCACCAATGAAAAAACCATACACATACCATTTTGAAATCAATGAAAAATTGCATGTCAAACAGGCAGACTTGGATTCTTTGGTACCATTTGTATGAAATCGAGTAAAATTATGTATGGGAGCTATATATAAGCACATGGATCTAATTGAGCAACCGTTGCATATAACATTTGTTTAAATCGTGTAAATCAAAGAGACATACCCCTTTCGGCATTTAGATAAAATGGAACGAAATTATATATAAGACTTAAATCAAAATCTGAACCGATTTCAACAAACCTTATCACACATCATTTTTTCTCAATAGAATTTGATATGCAAAATTTTGCTCAATCGGACAAATATTGGGAGTTCACATTCACAAAAAATCGGACGAAACTATATATTGGAGCTATGTCTAAATCTGAACCGATTTTAACAAAACTTCGCAGACATCAGTCTGCACCAAATTCAGTAGTCTGTGCAAAATTTTGTCCCAATCGGACAAATATTGGGAGTTTGCTGCATCATTCACATAAAATCGGACGAAATCATATATGGGAGCTATATCTAAATCTGAACCGATTCTAACAAACTTTGCATACATAAGTATGGACCTGATTCAGTAACTAGCTTACCACTCATCACTTTAGACTCAATTCGGTACGCTATGCTAAATTTCGTGCAAATCGAAGGATATATAGGGACTTGACGCATTATTTACCTAAAATCGGACGAATATATATATATATATATATATATGGGCAATATTGCCAATTTTTTACCATAGCTGAAACGGTGGTTCACCCCTTTATAAGTCGGGAACTACTTAAGTATATGAAAAAAAGTGAATAGTTTTGGGTTAATTGATCTGTCGTTGCAAACTGTCTATGATATTGACCTCCAAACTTTATTTTGGTGGAAGCTGTGTCTACTTTAATGTAAAAAAATGTGTAAAAACACGTTGAGGCGAACCAGTTTTTTTATGTTCTCTATCGATTTGTGACTAAGCCACTCATTGCACGGCCTTCGTGTCAAAATAAAACTAGAAGCCAACAAAATGGGGACTACGCTCCTTATGTATCATTATTCAAAATTTTCACTGCATCTACCTTTAAATGATGCTGACATTTTGAAGCTCGATTTAGAGTGTTTTTTTAAGTTTACTTCTAGCTTTAAACGCAAACAGGAATTTCTAAAAATCAATTATAAGATTATTGTAGTCGCGAATCTGCGTAATTTGATATGTATTTTGTGTATGTAGTATGCACAGCTTCAGAGTAATACTCATCCGAAGGTGGGAATTTTGTGCGATCAAATTTCAAAAAAACCTATTTTTCGGGCCAAATTTTTAGATCTGTCAACTGAATGATATGGGTACCCGCGATCAATAAGGTTTTTTACGTTTCAGATGATATAAAATCTTCTTCGTGAAAATCCATGTACTAGAACCGCGGGAACTGGCCATCCAAAAACACGAAATTTTGCAAAAAATGTTTTTGAAAATATCGCGGATTTATTTGCGTTTTCTGTGTATCATTTCCGCTTCAATAAATGACCGCATAGGGATTGTGATCTTTTTCGAAAAGAGAACTTTAAAAACTTCAGCCGAAAGGGAGATGTACGCAATTTATCTCAAAAATAGATTTTGCTGGCACATCCATGGTTCTTAATGGACCACATTGAAATGGTATAGATCGATGTATTTTTTTAGGGTGCACACCGAAATCGGATGCGCGTTAATGGCATATGGAGTTTTCGGAAATTATTCGCGTTTTACGATTTTTTGGGTACTTCAATGTAACGTGTGGCACATATTAGCCGTCAAATGAAATTTCGCAAAATATATATGGATTGGAAGATAAACTTCAGTACTTAATGGAAACCGCATGCGCATCAAATGATTTTGAGAATTACGCGATTTACACGCAATTTAAAATGTATATTTCATAATATTATTTTATTTTAAGATTTATTCCTATTTATAGAATTCTAAGATTTATCGGAAGGGTCTTGATATAATCCGCAAGGCGTATACTTATACACAAAAAGTGGTTATTATTATATATTTAAATTTTTCGGCGATATTCGGGTAAATAACAAAATAACCCCAACATTTTTTTCTGAAATTTCTTGTATAAAATTAAAAAAATAAATATGATGACATTATTTTTTCGAACCAAAAACAAATATTTTTCCTCAATATCATGTTTTGTTGTCGCTGCGATTTAGAAACCGCTACACGGACTTGTGTGATTTTGATATCATTTGATTCATCATGGTGTTTAGATTATGTAGATATTTTTAAATTAATTTTTAGGTGTGTGTATGTCATTAATATAATGAAAATATTGATGTAATCTGCTATATTTTTTTATTTTTCTCATATTTCGCGAATATGTGCAACTTTATCGTGATTATTATAATATATTCATATTCTTATTTTACGGAGGAAGATATATATCAACGTTTTTGGTCAATATAATAAACGGCGTAATTTTAAGATTTTTTTCTTATGCACAAAATTAAAACCTCGATAACTTTTGCGCGCATCAACCAAAAATTTGATCGCGAACGGTTTCGGAGTCAGAACATTTTTCTCTATATGTGTACCAAAAATCATGTATGTGCCACAAAAACAAAAAAGCTGATTTTTTGAAAATGGAATATTAAAAAATTGGCAATATTGCCCATATATATAGGAGCTATATCTAAATCTGAAACGATTTTCATGAACATATTGGGAGTTTGGTGCATCATTTACATAAAATCGGACGAAACTATATATGGGAACTATATCTAAATCTGAACCGATTTTCTCCAATTTCAATAGGGTTCGTCCTTGGGCCAAATAAGTGAACTGTGCCAAATTTCATCCAAATCGGATCATAAATGCGACCTGTACTTTGTTAACAAAAATACATGGACGGACGGAGGGACAGACGGACATGCGTAAATCGACTGAGAAAGTTATTCTATGCATATTCTCAAAAGGAACTATGGGTGTATCACGATTCCTTTTGCCTGTTAGAAATATATGGACAAAGACCTGTACCACAGTGTGGTGAGGCTGCATATTTATTCCTTTATACTGTACTACTAAGAGCTAAACAATTTCTTCAATTTGTGGAGGAGGTAACAGATGGAGGTGATAATATATATTTTTTGAATGGTTGTTACTTTGCGAAAAAATTGTGTTTCAAGAAAACAAAAATTACCACCATTACAGAAAACAGCGAATTATTTAATAACTACTATACAACTACTACAACATGGACATTAATGCGAGCATGTAAAAATACAAGGGTTTACCTAATTTTAAATTAAATTTAGTAAATATTGCAGCTGCATATAGGATGCTTTTTAATTGACCATATCTAAATTTGAATTTGATAACTTCAGCAGGGCAGCGAAGCGCCACGGGTCCCGCTAGTGTTTAATATATAATAGCATAAGTAATGTTATATGCCTAAGTAGTACATTGCATGCTATAAGGAATTCTATACTGGGCTTGGAAACAGTAGACCCTGGCATTTGAGCAGCAGTTGTCAAATTTTATATTATAGCTTTTGTTTACTGTTGTTTGTTTAATGTATAGTAAGTTAGTTTATGGTATATATCGATCTAATTCTAATATATCTTTTGTTGTATAATTACTAATTGCCGGCTGATGATCTATCTGTAGCCGGTATTGTAAAACCACTACTAACCCGCCTTAGTCCGGTCTTTTGTGTGTACTTGCTCCCTGCGTATAGGGAGGTCGGCCCTCGGCTGGCAGAGGCGGGTATAAAAAAGTTTTAATTAAAATTTTTTACCCTCCACCAAAGTATAGACGGTACATTAATTTTCTTTCATCGAAATAATCATATCCGACACTATGAAGTATATGTATTCCTGATCAGCGTAAAAGTATCTGACGATTTAAGCTTATCCGTCTGTTTGTTGCAATAACTCCAGCCTCTGAATAGAGATAGATCGCCAAAATTGTGCATAGAATTGTCATTTGTCTGCAGGCAGGTCAAGATCGAAGATGAGCTATATCGGTCCACATTTAGGCATTGCCCCCTAAGGGCACCCTAATCGATATTTTGGGGTTATTGAGCGCGCTTTTCAAACAGATTTTGCTGAAAGTTGGTACACTTTTTCTCGTAGCCCCCATATACCGGTACCCCTCAATTTTCGGTATTTCGGAATTTTCGAGCGCGTTCTTCTACCGAATTCTCTGTAATTTGGCAGGAACCCAATCTCTCCACAAAAAATATAAATACGTCAACTTTTTCGCATATAACGATAGTCCACATAATGGAACCCCCGAAGGAGGGTTTAAGCGTGTTCTCTTAACCGAATTCGCTGCAATTGGTATTTTGTTTCAGGTACTTCCCCACAAAATGGTCAAATTCATGCAAGAAGTGAATTTTATAATATCTAATTTGAAACAAACTTTGTACAAACTATTACTTTTATCAAACATAGAAGATGTCCGAAGATCGGACCCAGAAAGTATCAATATTTTATAAAGTTGTAAAGTTTTTTTAATTGAAGCAACTTCAATAGCCGATTTGATCGACACTAAATCAGAAACCTCTATTACAAAAACATAAATTAAGTAAAGCGAATAATAAAACCTGTGTGTAAGTCCGAATATCTCCGCATACCAAAGGCTGAGAGTATATATCTGTCGGCAACACCGACTGACACTTTTTTACTTGTTTTATATTAAAAAAGGTTAACTGATTTTTGTGCGATTTTGGGTTGTCCCCATATAGAAGTATTCCACCATGGTATAAGGATATTCGGTATCCAAAATTTTCAGTTTATACCCTACAAATTATGGAGTTCGAAGACGATTTAGATCGATATATAAAACCAGTAAGGAAAGTAGTAAAGTCGGACTGTGCCGACTATATTATACCCTTCACCCCTTTGGGTATATTCTACATATATATCCTATATCTGAACCGATTTCAGGGAAACATTCAAGACTTAATTCAGTGCGCTATGCCAAAATTCGTGCAAATGAAAAGATTTCCAGGAAATTTGGTGCACCATTCACCTCAAATATGGGAGCTATATCTAAATCTGAACCGATTTTCACGAAACTTAGCACACATAATTCTAGACTTATTTCAGTACGCTATGCCAAGTTCCGTGCAAATCGAAAGATATATAGGGACATTGGTACACTACTTACCTAAAATCGGGCGAAACTATATATGGAAGCTATATCTAAATCTGAACCGATTTTCACGAAACTTAGCACACATCATTCTAGTCTTAATTCAGTACGCTATGCCAAATTTCGTGCAAATCGAAAGATATATATCCTATATCTGAACCGATTTCAGGGAAACATTCAACACTTAATTCAGTGTGCTATGCCAAAATTCGTGCAAATGAAAAGATTTCCAGGGAATTTGGTGCACCATTCACCTCAAATATGGGAGCTATATCCAAATCTGAACCGATTTTCACGAAATTTAGCACACATCACTTATTTCTAGACTTAATTCGATATATAGGGACGCAATGCCATATAATATCGTACAAATCAAATGATTTGCAGGGACTTTGGTGGACCATTTACCTAAAGTAGGGCAAAAATATATATTCGGGAAAAGATTTCCATAATTTGGTGCACCATTCTAAAATATGAAACGATTTTCACGAAACTTAACACACATCACTCTAGACTTAAATTAGTACGCTATGCCAAAATATATAGGGACATGGAAATCGAAAGATATATGGAGGGACTTTTCAGTGCACCATTTACACAAAATCTGTCGAAACATATATATAAAATCGGAGCTATATATGGAAGCTATAAAATCTGAACCGATTTTCACGAAACTTTGCAGACATCATTCCAGACTTAATTCAGTGCGCTATGCCAAAATTCGTGCAAATCGAATGATTTTCAGAGACTTTGGCGCACCATATACCTAAAATCGGGCGAAACTATATATGGGAGCTATATCTAAATCTGAACCGATTTTCACGAAACTTGGCACACATCATTCTAGACTTAAATCAGTACTATACTGTGCCAAATTTCGTGCACCATTTACACAAAATCGGAAAGATATAGAGGGCTATATCTTTGGATTTCCACGAAACTTCGCAGGCATCATTCTACCTTAAATCAGTGCGCTATGCCAAAATTCGTGCAAAATATATATTTGGCGCACCATGGGAAATATATATAAATCTGAACCGATTTTACCCAATTTTAATAGGGTTCTGCCTTGGCCCAAGGAAAAAGTGAAACTGTGCCAAATTTCATTTAAATCGGATCATAAATGCAACCTGTACTTTATTTACAATTTAAAATCTACAGGCGGACGGACATGCATAAATCGACTCAGAAAGTGATTATATGCATATTCTCAAAAGGAACCATGTGTCTATCTCGTTTCCTTTTGCCTGTTACAAACATATGCACAAAGACACAGTGTGGTGAAGGGTATAAAAACTAGAACATCAGGTTCGAGAATGAACTATATCGCCCTGCATGTAGGCCTAACCTTCATATAATGATATCCATTGATTTTTATTATACCCTTCACCACACTGTGGTACAGGGTATTATGTCTTTGTGCATATGTTTGTAACAGGCAAAAGGAAACGATATAGACCCATAGTTCCTTTTGAGAATATGCATAGAATCACTTTCTGAGTCGATTTATGCTTGTCCGTCCGTCCGTCCGTCTGTCCGTCTGTTGGTGTTAAATTGTAAACAAAGTACAGGTCGCATTTATAATCCGATTTGGATGAAATTTGGCATAGGTCACTTATTCGGCCCAAGGACGAACCCTATTGAAATTGGGAAAAACGCTGGTCTAAAGAGTTTGATTCTATGCATATTCTCAAAAGGAACCATGTGTCTATCTCGTTTCCTTTTGCCTGTTACAAACTTATGCACAAAGACACAGTGTGGTGAAGGGTATAAAAACTAGAACATCAGGTTCGAGAATGAACTATATCGCCCTGCATGTAGGCCTAACCTTCATATAATGATATCCATTGATTTTTATTATAGCCTTCACCACACTGTGGTACAGGGTATTATGTCTTTGTGCATATGTTTGTAACAGGCAAAAGGAAACGATATAGACCCATAGTTCCTATTGAGAATGTGCATAGAATCACTTCCTGAGTCGATTTATGCATGCCCGTCCGTCCGTCCGTCTGTTGGTGTTAAATTGTAAACAAAGTACAGGTCGCATTTATAATCCGATTTGGATGAAATTTGGCATAGGTCACTTATTCGGCCCAAGGACGAACCCTATTGAAATTGGGAAAAATCGGTTCAGATTTAGATATAGCTCCCATATATATATATATATATTTAACCGATTTAATGTAAACGGTCCTTATATATCTTTCGATTTACACGAAATTTGGTACAGCCTAATCAATTAGGTCTAGAATGATGTCTGCCAAGTTTCGTGAAAATCGGTCCAGATTTAGATATAGCTCCCATATATAGTTTCGTCCGATTTCATGTAAATGGTGCCCCAAAGTCCCTATATATCTTTCGGTTTGCACGAAATTTGGCATATCGTACTGAATTAAGTCTAGCGTGATGTCTGCCAAGTTTCGAGAAAATCGGTTCAGATTTAGATATAGCTCCCATATATAGTTTCGTCTGATTTCATGTAAATAGTGTCCCAAAGTCCCTACATATATTTCGATTTGCACGCAATTTGGCATAACGTACTGAATTGAGCCTAGAGTGATGTCTGCCAAGTTTTGAGAAAATCGGTCCAGATTTGGATATAGCTTCCATATATAGTTTCGTCCGATTTCATGTAAATGGTGCCCCAAAGTCCCTATATATCTTTCGATTTGCACCAAATTTGGCATAACGTACTGAATTGAGCCTAGAATTATGCCTGCCAAGTTTGGTGAACATCTGTCCAGATTTAGATATAGCTCCCATATATAGTTTCGTCCGATTTCATGTAAATGGTGCCCCAAAGCCCCTATATATCCTTCGATTTGCATGAAATTTTGCATAACGTACTGAATGAAGCCTAAAGTGATGTCTGCCAAGTTTCAAGAAAATCGGTTCAGATTTAGATATAGCTCCCATATATAGTTTCGTCCGATTTCATGTAAATGGTGCCCCAAAGTCCCTATATATCTTTCGATTTGCACGAAATTTGGCATAACATACTGAATTGAGCCTAGAATGATGCCTGCCAAGTTTCGTGAAAATCGGTCCAGATTTAGATATAGCTCCCATATATAGTTTCGTCCGATTTCATGTAAATGGTGCCCTAAAGTCCCTATATATCCTTCGATTTGCACGAAATTTGGCATAACATACTGAATTGAGCCTACAGTGATGTCTGCCTTGTTTCGTGAAATTCGGTACAGATTTAGATATAGCTTCCTTTTATTATAGATTGATTTTAAGTAATTGACGCACCAAGGAACCAATAGGAACAAAACGTTCTAAAATTAGTATAACCTAACCTGTGACAAGTTTGTTTGAAATCGCTTAAAATTTGGATAGAGCTTCCATATGTATTTTCGCCCAATTTCAAGTAAATTGGGCATCAAACTCATCATGTTAGTCAGATTGACATCAAATTTTACACAACGTACAAAATTGAGCATAGAATTACGTAGTTGCGTTTTCTAGAAGTACAGACATAGCCCAACGGATGGCCTATTTATATTTGTTTGAAGTCGATTTACATACTTTATGGATAGATCTAGGTAGATTCACATC
>NW_026878479.1:0-24124 GCF_032173495.1 Musca vetustissima | reverse complement strand
CCTTAAAATTATATATTTTTTTTCAAAAATTTTTTTCTCAAAATTTCTGTGTCAGAAAATTCTGAAAAAAATATTTTCTAAAAGTAGAGGAGACCAGCTTTCATAAGGTACCTTCGGATAAGGCGTATCTTTCATAGTTCCCGCACAGTGGTTCTCTGAATATAATGTCCCTTAAAATTATATATTTTTTTCAAAATTTTTTTTCTCAAAATTTCTGTGTCAGAAATTTCTGAAAAATACATTTTCTAAAAGTAGAGGAGACCAGCTTTCATACGGTACCTTCAGATCAGGCGTATCTTTTATAGATCCCGCACAGTGGTTCTGTGAATATAATGTCCTTCAAAATTATATATATATATATATTAACTTTTTTTCTAAAAGTTTCTGTTTCAGAAATTTATAAATAAAATATTTTCTAATAGCAAAATGAAAATATATTATGAATATAAAATAAATATATTATTTCAAAAAAAAAAAAAAAATACCGAATTCATTTTCTCCTATGACTTTGTTATACTGCATACAGTACTTACTGTACATACTTAGCACAAGCCACATACTGCTGTGTGTCTTTGCTAGTTAAATTCGTTTTGTAGCCCTTAACGATACGTTTAAAAAAAATTCAAAATTTCTGTGTCAGAAAATTCTGAAAAAAATATTTTCTAAAAGTAGAGAAGACCAGCTTTCATAAGGTACCTTCAAATCAGGCGTATCTTTTATAGATCCCGCACAGTGGTTCTCTAAATATAATGTCCCTTAAAATTATATATTTTTTTCAAAAAATTTTTTCTCAAAATTTCTGTGTGAGAAAATTCTGAAAAAAATATTTTCTAAAAGTAGAGGAGACCAGCTTTCATAAGGTACCTTCGGATAAGGCGTATCTTTCATAGATCCCGCACAGTGGTTCTCTGAATATAATGTCCCTTAAAATTATATATTTTTTTTAAAAAATTTTTTTCTCAAAATTTCTGTGTCAGAAATTTCTGAAAAAAATATTTTCTAAAAATAGAGGAGACCAGCTTTCATAGATAAGGCGTGTCTTTCGCCCGCACAGTGGTTCTCTGAATATAATGTCCCTTAAAATTATATTTTTTTTTCAAAAAATTTTTTTCTCAAAATTTCTGTGTCAGAAATTCTGAAAAAAATATTTTCTAAAAGTAGAGGAGACCAGCTTTCATAAGGTACCTTCAAATCAGGCGTATCTTTCATAGTTCCCGCACAGTGGTTCTCTGAATATAATGCCCCTTAAAATTATATTTTTTTTTTCAAAAAATTTTTTCTCAAAATTTCTGTGTCAGAAAATTCTGAAAAAAATTTTTTTTAAAAGTAGAGGAGACCAGCTTTCATAAGGTACCTTCGGATAAGGCGTATCTTTTATAGATCCCGCACAGTGGTTCTCTGAATATAATGCCCCTTAAAATTATATTTTTTTTTCAAATAATTTTTTCTCAAAATTTCTGTGTGAGAAAATTCTGAAAAAAATATTTTCTAAAAGTAGAGGAGACCAGCTTTCATAAGGTACCTTCAGATAAGGCGTATCTTTCATAGTTCCCGCACAGTGGTTCTCTGAATATAATGCCCCTTAAAATTATATTTTTTTTTTCAAATAATTTTTTCTCAAAATTTCTGTGTCAGAAAATTCTGAAAAAAATATTTTCTAAAAGTAGAGGAGACCAGCTTTCATAAGGTACCTTCAAATCAGGCGTATCTTTCATAGTTCCCGCACAGTGGTTCTCTGAATATAATGTCCCTTAAAATTATATATTTTTTTCAAAATTTTTTTTCTCAAAATTTCTGTGTCAGAAATTTCTGAAAAAAACATTTTCTAAAAGTAGAGGAGACCAGCTTTCATACGGTACCTTCAGATCAGGCGTATCTTTTATAGATCCCGCACAGTGGTTCTCTGAATATAATGCCCCTTAAAATTATATATTTTTTTTTTTTTCAAATAATTTTTTCTCAAAATTTCTGTGTGAGAAAATTCTGAAAAAAATATTTTCTAAAAGTAGAGGAGACCAGCTTTCATAAGGTACCTTCAGATAAGGCGTATCTTTCATAGTTCCCGCACAGTGGTTCTCTGAATATAATGTCCCTTAAAATTATATTTTTTTTTCAAATTTTTTTTTTTTCTCAAAATTTCTGTGTCAGAAAATTCTGAAAAAAATATTTTCTAAAAGTAGAGGAGACCAGCTTTCATAAGGTACCTTCAAATCAGGCGTATCTTTCATAGTTCCCGCACAGTGGTTCTCTGAATATAATGTCCCTTAAAATTATATATTTTTTTCAAAATTTTTTTTCTCAAAATTTCTGTGTCAGAAATTTCTGAAAAAAACATTTTCTAAAAGTAGAGGAGACCAGCTTTCATACGGTACCTTCAGATCAGGCGTATCTTTTATAGATCCCGCACAGTGGTTCTCTGAATATAATGCCCCTTAAAATTATATTTTTTTTCAAAAAATTTTTTCTCAAAATTTCTGTGTCAGAAAATTTTGAAAAAAATATTTTCTAAAAGTAGAGGAGACCAGCTTTCATAAGGTACCTTCAAATCAGGCGTATCTTTTATAGATCCCGCACAGTGGTTCTCTGAATATAATGTCCATTAAAATTATATTTTTTTTCAAAAATTTTTTTTCTCAAATTTCTGTGTCAGAAAATTCTGAAAAAAATATTTTCTAAAAATAGAGGAGACAAGCTTTCATACGGTACCTTCAGATCAGGCGTATCTTTTATAGATCCCGCACAGTGGGTTAAAACATATATTGTTTTTTTCTCTTTATTTTTGACAATATTATTTGTTTTTTACAAATTTTTTTATCATAATACATCATAACTCATATTCACAAAATGAAAATATATTCTGAATATAATTTAAATATATATAATTTCGTAATAAATCAGAATTTATTTTCCGTGAATTCTGTTATACCGTATTACAAAACTGTTATACTGAACACAACCACACATACTGGTTTGTGTCTTTGCTAGTTAAAAACGAATTTATCTTCACGCACATCATACTGCTGTGTGTCTTTGCTAGTTAAATTCGTTTTGTAGCCCTTAACGATACGTTTAAAAAAAATTCAAAATTTCTGTGTCAGAAAATTCTGAAAAAAATATTTTCTAAAAGTAGAGGAGACCAGCTTTCATAAGGTACCTTCAAATCAGGCGTATCTTTTATAGATCCCGCACAGTGGTTCTCTGAATATAATGCCCCTTAAAATTATATTTTTTTTCAAAAAATTTTTTCTCAAAATTTCTGTGTCAGAAAATTCTGAAAAAAATATTTTCTAAAAGTAGAGGAGACCAGCTTTCATAAGGTACCTTCGGATAAGGCGTATCTTTTATAGATCCCGCACAGTGGTTCTCTGAATATAATGCCCCTTAAAATTATATTTTTTTTCAAAAATTTTTTTCTCAAAATTTCTGTGTGAGAAAATTCTGAAAAAAATATTTTCTAAAAGTAGAGGAGACCAGCTTTCATAAGGTACCTTCGGATAAGGCGTATCTTTTATAGATCCCGCACAGTGGTTCTCTGAATATAATGCCCCTTAAAATTATATTTTTTTTTCAAATTTTTTTTTCTCAAAATTTCTGTGTGAGAAAATTCTGAAAAAAATATTTTCTAAAAGTAGAGGAGACCAGGTTTCATAAGGTACCTTCGGATAAGGCGTATCTTTCATAGTTCCCGCACAGTGGTTCTCTGAATATAATGTCCCTTAAAATTATATTTTTTTTCAAATTTTTTTTTCTCAAAATTTCTGTGTGAGAAAATTCTGAAAAAAATATTTTCTAAAAGTAGAGGAGACCAGCTTTCATAAGGTACCTTCGGATAAGGCGTATCTTTTATAGATCCCGCACAGTGGTTCTCTGAATATAATGCCCCTTAAAATTATATTTTTTTTTTCAAATTTTTTTTCTCAAAATTTCTGTGTGAGAAAATTCTGAAAAAAATATTTTCTAAAAGTAGAGGAGACCAGGTTTCATAAGGTACCTTCGGATAAGGCGTATCTT
Source organism: Musca vetustissima (assembly GCF_032173495.1). NCBI lineage: Eukaryota > Metazoa > Arthropoda > Insecta > Diptera > Muscidae > Musca > Musca vetustissima. Next base: position 20,113 of record NW_026878479.1, on the reverse strand, counting down.
TCATAGTTCCCGCACAGTGGTTCTCTGAATATAATGTCCCTTAAAATTATATTTTTTTTTCAAATTTTTTTTTCTCAAAATTTCTGTGTCAGAAAATTCTGAAAAAAATATTTTCTAAAAGTAGAGGAGACCAGCTTTCATAAGGTACCTTCAAATCAGGCGTATCTTTCATAGTTCCCGCACAGTGGTTCTCTGAATATAATGTCCCTTAAAATTATATATTTTTTTCAAAATGTTTTTTCTCAAAATTTCTGTGTCAGAAATTTCTGAAAAAAACATTTTCTAAAAGTAGAGGAGACCAGCTTTCATACGGTACCTTCAGATCAGGCGTATCTTTTATAGATCCCGCACAGTGGTTCTCTGAATATAATGTCCCTTAAAATTATATTTTTTTTTTTCAAAAAATTTTTTCTCAAAATTTCTGTGTCAGAAAATTTTGAAAAAAATATTTTCTAAAAGTAGAGGAGACCAGCTTTCATAAGGTACCTTCAAATCAGGCGTATCTTTTATAGATCCCGCACAGTGGTTCTCTGAATATAATGTCCCTTAAAATTATATTTTTTTTCAAAAATTTTTTTCTCAAAATTTCTGTGTCAGAAAATTCTGAAAAAAAATATTTTCTAAAAATAGAGGAGACAAGCTTTCATACGGTACCTTCAGATCAGGCGTATCTTTTATAGATCCCGCACAGTGGGTTGAAACATATATTGTTTTTTTCTCTTTATTTTTGACAATATTATTTGTTTTTTACACATTTTTTTATCATAATACATCATAACTCATATTCACAAAATGAAAATATATTCTGAATATAATTTAAATATATATAATTTCGTAATAAATCAGAATTTATTTTCCGTGAATTCTGTTATACCGTATTACAAAACTGTTATACTGAACACAACCACACATACTGGTTTGTGTCTTTGCTAGTTAAAAACGAATTTATCTTCACGCACATCCATTCCTCTTGGATGTACTATCAACTTCTCGGCTCTATGTCCTTCAGGAGTAAATATATACGCCATATAATACAGATTTTGTAATTTTTCACACAAAAGTCAGAGTCCATTTGACCTGCTAAATATTGACCGATCTTTATCAAAACAGGCATGTTTATTCTTTGGCCCGATCCCCTTCTCCATCCAAAAATTCGCCGTGTTTGGGCCATAATTGCGGCCTCTGGAGAGATCAGAAAAACCGACAAAAATTAAGTATTTGGTCCTTTTCATCCTCTAAATATTAACCGATTTTTATCAAAAACGTGCAAAAATTCGCGGTGTTTGGGCCATAGTTGCGGCGTCTGGAGCGACCAGAAAATCAGACAAAAATTAAGTATTTGGTCCTTTTCATCCTCTAAATATTAACCGACCGACAATAGGGGTCTTCATTGGGCCAAACCCTTCCTACATGCAAAATTTCGTGTAGATTGGCCCATAACTGTGGCCTGTATAGTGTTTACAAATTATAATGGACAGACGGACGGACACACATGTCTAGATCGACTCAGCTAGTCGCGATATGTCGATGGGTATACTTAAAGGTGGGTCTAGGACCAATATTTCGCGGCGTTGCAAACTCTTGGTGCTGCACAAAGCTATAATATCCTGACAACATAGTTGTGTAGGGTATAAAAATCCACGCCTTGAGCATGGGCTGTAGCTTATCCTAGATAATGGTACCATCTATCGTTTCCTAGAAACAACGCTTCCCTGCATTTTTACACAGTGGTTGGTGCCTTTGCTTATTTAGTGTTGCCATTTTTCATTGGGTGGCGCTATTCCTATTTCGAATTAACCTCATGTATTAATGACGCCTTATGTAGGCCCTTAAAAATATTCATTTGAAAATCCATGCCTTGTGTAGGCCCTTGAAAATGTTCTGTACAAAATACCAGCCTTATGTAGACCCTTAAAAATATTCTTAAAAAAATCTACGCCTTATTTAGGCGTAGATTATTCTTAAACAAAATCCACGAGCAAGATATGCTGTAGCTTATCCTAGATAATGGTACTGCCATCTAGAGTTTCCTAGAAACAACGCTTCCTTGAATTTGTACAAAGGTGGTTGGTGTCTTTGCTTATTTAGTGTTGCCATTTTTCTTTGGGTTTATTAGAGGGCTTCAAATGTATTTTATCCGGAAATAAAATACTTTTTTATCTTGAGCCAACACATCGAATTTATTCCATTATATGAAGTCAATATTTTTGTATACCTTATCAGAAAAATTGATGTATCACACGTCGTTCTTATGAATTTTTTGTTTTAAAATTAATTGTTGAAATAAATTATGACTGTATTTAATTATTATTATTATATTTTTTCTCCCAAGCTTTATTTATTCTTGCTGCTAGAGAAACAATGAACGAAAAAATCTCCCTCACCCTGCATGCATGCATGAATGAATGAATTGATGAATAAAACTCAAAACGGTTGAATAAATACCGGCCTTGTGCCAAATATTCATTGAGGTGTTTATATTTCACTGCGGTGTGTGTGTCGAGATATATATTTCAGATTTTATTCTCATTACGAAATTACGATATTATTGGAATCATAATTTTATTTATTTATTCAGGCAGCCACCGCAGCGACCGGCCATCTGTAATTTAGCATATTTTCAAATTCAATATCGGAGGATGGCTCTGTGATTCGTAAATTTATTTTCTTTTCAATGGCTGCCGATGATTATGAACATTTCACATATGGTTTTGTTTTTGTGGTATTGTTGTTGTTATCTTTTTGTTGTAAATGACAACAAAAGTGTTATCAGATTTTTTGTGGCTATATTTATTTATTTGATTGCGGCTTTAATGTGCTTAAATTAAATGTATATTAAATAAAATGGCAGCCCTAAAGTATGCAATGGGGAAATGGAAGTAATCTACGCCAAAACGTATGCAATGCTATAAAAATATTTTTTTTAAACCTAACACAGGTGTGGATTTTTTAAAGAATATTTTTTCAAGTTCTACATAAGGCGTGGATTTTTTAAAGAATATTTTTCAAGGGTCTACAAAAGGCGTGGATTTTTTAAAGAATATTTTTTCAAGGGTCTACAAAGGGCGTGGATTTTTTAAAGAATATTTTTCAAGGGTCTACATAGGGCGTGGATTTTTTCAAAGAATATTTTTTCAAGGGTCTACATAAGGCGTGGATTTTTTCAATAAATATTTTTTCAAGGGTCTACAAAAGGCGTGGATTTTTAAAGAATATTTTTTCAAGGGTCTACATAAGGCGTGGATTTTTTTCAAAGAATATTTTTTCAAGGGTCTATATAAGGCGTGGATTTTTTAAAGAATATTTTTTCAAGGGCCTATATAAGGCGTGGATTTTTTAAAGAATATTTTTTCAAGGGTCTATATAAGGCGTGGATTTTTTAAAGAATATTTTTTTCAAGGGTCTATATAAGGCGTGGATTTTTTAAAGAATATTTTTTAAGGACAAAAATAAGGCCATTATCCATTTTGGCCCCAAAAAAAACCCAACATATCCACAAGATTAATTCAATATTACAACAACAAATTAACGAATAATAAAAGATTCATATTACATCATTGATAGCATTTAATAACCTCCAATACACTCGCACACACACACTCATAAATGCACACATGTACATATTCAAATTTGAATATCAGAGATTTAACGATGCGATACGACCAATCGAAATGAATATGAATTACAATTCCGAGACGAGTCGAACGCATCGAAACAAAAATTCCATTTCCAGCCCATTTACAAATCAATTCAATGGTCGACGACGTAGTTGTGGGGGCAGAGCAGTTTCACAATAACGGGACAGACAGACAGTCACTCAGTCAATTTTCCAACAACAAACAAATGTTTCGTTTTAAGCCCCCCTTTGGGGGAAAGATGCCTACAGCATGATGGGCGGTTGTTGGTCAGCAGCATCTGTAACAACATCTGATGCTGCTGCCGCATCGTCATCATCATTCCGGGCAATTGGTGTTCGGTATCACGAACGCCGGCTGTCCAAACATGGTCATTACATTGATAATATCCGATTAAATAATATCTGACAGAGGCAGAGGCAGATGACGCTGACGTTGCCTAGGAAATGATAGACAAACAAAAGCAACAAAATTCAATCTCCTCCGAGCACATTAGCCTGTCCGGGTCATTACAACTGCAAATGTGCAGTGGTGGTGGTCACAACTCAACATAAAAACTATGCAGTGTTGTTTGTAATTGCATTCCAAGATTTATGATTTGGGGGGAGGAGGTAGATGGGCTGGGGGTGTTGAGAATTTCTGATATGTATACCATAGTTATGAATGCAGATTTCTTAAAATAGATATGTATGGCTATGAGCTTTCATTCTGCTCCAAATAAATAAATGATTATAATTTTTGTATGCATTTATCTTGGGAAATTAACTCGAAGAGATTATTTTGTAAACATATTTAGATTGTGGAGCTTGATGCCTTCAATCTATAGAAAAGCTGGATGATGGATCTATTATCCCTAGAAAGCTAAATGCCTCTTAATATAGGCCTACTTACTTTGCTGGCTTGAGGCGAAACATTTGTACCATAAGCCGATCCTAAAAAAAATATTTCCAAGCGCTTCGATCTTGCGAATTTTTTTCTTCAACACTTAAATAGCTGCCTCATGTGCTTGCTCAAATGCCAATGCTTCAGATCCATACGCCAGCCAGCACGGGTAGTATCAGCGTCTTGTAGAGTGTGAGTTTGGTGTGCCGAGAGGTGGTCTTATTTTCGAATTGATTACTCAGACTATACCCAACCTTCTATCCATCTCCGAATTCCTAAACTGATGTCATTGATCTTTGACTACCTCGAAGCGCTAGTTTTCAAGTTCCACAGTTGGTCCAAGTCTACAGGACGTTTGCGCGTTGACATCATCAGCCTGGCCTTCTTACCATTTACTGCGCACTTTGGCAGACTCGCAGATCGATCCACATATTTTTCGGAGAATTTTTCTCTCAAACAATTCAAGAGCTGCCTCATCTGCTTGCGCTAGTACGCATGCTTCAGATCGATACACCAGCACTCTACAAGACGCTGATACTAGTATTGTAGAGTGTAAGTTTGGTCTGGCGGGAGGTGGCCTTGTTTGTGCTTGCTCAAGTACCCATGCTTCAGATCCATACACCAGCTGCACGGGTAGTATCAGGGTCTTGCTGATGGGTGTGATAACACCACCTTTCTTTCAAACACTCCAAGAGCTGCCTGATATGAGGGATAGGACTGTCGAATGCGGTTTTCGTGGATCTTTTCCAAATCTAACACAGACCAAATTTTAACTCTCAAAATCTGGTCTGTGGTAGATTTGCTTGGTCTGAAGCCGCATTAGTATCGTCCAATAATGCCATTGATTTCAGTCGTTCACACAGTACGCTGGATAGCACTTTATATGCGATGGGAAGCAGACTAGTTCCTCTATAGTTGGCAAATATCGTCTTGTCTCCTTTTGGTACACGGGACACAGGATGCTGAGGTTCCAATCATTGGGCATGCATTCCTCTAGCCAAATATTGCTTTATGGCGCTTGGGGTTTCTATGTTATTAAGGGGACCCCCCCCCCCATTAACGCAGTCAAAAATTTTTTTGATTTAATTCGAATATACACTAATTCAAGAATGTCCCTACAAAATTTCAAGTGAAAATCTCAAGAACTCTTGAAGATATAGCCGATTTATTGTGTCAGCATCAAGTGACGGCTAAAGGGCTTCTCAAACTTTAAACGCGTTTTTCTCTTTTGCGAATGGCGGGCACGATAACTCAAAAACTAATAACCCAATCGATTCCAAATTTTTACACGTTTCACTGTGAGTGTATAGCTATCGTATGAACTAGGATAAAGCCAATCGGTGAAGATCTTCCTTATTTTTTAACTTGGTTTTTGGTCAAAAATCGGCGATTTTCAAAAAATATTTTTTCAAAGGTCCGCCATTTTGTTAATTTTAGAGCGAAGTCAATAAACCTAGTTCATACGAGAGCCAGACATGTACTCTTTCTAATAACTCCTCATTGGAACATCGGAATCCGAAAATTCCAACGGTAGATGAATGATCTGCGGCAAGCTTTCCTAGGTGATAGAGCTGCCATCTATCTTTGCCTAGAAACAACGCTTTCTTGGATTTCTGTTCAGTTGTTTATGTCCTTGCTTATTTCGTAGTGCCATTTTCCTCTGTTGAAGTGTTTGAGAGAAAAATTATCCGAAAGATGTATTGGTTGATCTACATTGACGGTGAATATCGCCCTCGAATTAACCATGAGCTGTATCATCTATTCTCGGGCATTGACATAGTCAGACGTATCGAGGTGCAGCAATACGTTGTCTAGGTTGTTGTGAGAATGGATAAGGATGTCCCAGCTCAGAAGTCATATAAAAGCGAACGAGTAGATGGCTCACGCAGAAGGGTAAGGCCACGATATAGATGTAAATATCAAGTGGAAGAGAACATAGGTGATAGAGCTGCCATCTATATTTGCCTAGAAACAACGCTTTCTTGGATTTCTGTTCAGTGGTTCATGTCCTTGCTTATTTCACAGTGTCACTTTGCCTCTGGGTGGCGCAATCACCTGTCATACTAGGATCACGTTTAAATAAACTGACAGCTCCAAGCAAAAAATAAATAATTGTAACATTAAAACTCCACTCAAAATCTTCTGCTGAATTTGTAATTTACCCCTCCTATTTCATGTGCCTAAGATCCTATTGTTCGTGTTAATTTTACCTTGTGTTAGTTTCCTTAATCATTGTTTTTATTCCGGTTTAGTAGATGACTGGTCGGCTGTATCCTGTCCTATGTGTTGGAGCCGCCATCTATCTTTGCCTGGAAACAACGCTTCCATGAATTTCTGTTCAGTGGTTGGTGTCATAGCTTATTTAGTGTTGCCATTTTCCTCTGAGTGGTGGTATCTCCTGCCATACTAAGATTTCCGTTTGCGGTTTTTTATTGTTCGGTTTTATTCCAGCATATTAGATGTCTGGTCGGCTGTATCCTGTCCTATGTACTGGGGCCGCCATCTATCTTTGCCTAGAAACAACGTTTCCATGAATTTCTGTTCAGTGGTTGATGTCCTTGCTTATTTAGTGTTGCCATTTTCCTCTGGCTGACACTTCCCTGCTATATTAGGATTTCGGATCGCGGTTTAATAAAATCAGTCTTCGAAGAAAAAAGTAAATAACAATAATTTCTCCTTGTAACCTCACTATGGCTTAACTAATCATAAGCCTTCACAATATACCTTTCTATTAGCCATTATATTTTTAAATTTCCTAATCGAGTTTTAATCTACCTCTCAATTCAAGCCCCTAATATCCGTCGATAGTAGTTATCTCTTTCAATCAACAATGAATAATCAATTTATATTTGATTTGTTGTTGTTGCTTTTTTCATTTTATTTTTTTGCTCCCCTCTGCCACCAGTAGCAATCGATAGATGATTGTAATCTAATTTATTGGCTTTACAAATTGACAACATCAATTAGAATATGATTTTGTGGCAACTATACAACAATTCAATATTGTTGCGCATTGTTTATGGGCCTATCTGATGGAATGCCCCCATGACTTTAAATAAATGTTAGTCATGGTGGAAAATAAAAACTAAATTGAAGGGGAGGAAAGTGTAACGTGTGGTATATCAGATAAATTCCAATAACAAAAGCTAGACAATGGTGGTTTGACAGTGAATATGACTATTAAATTTCTATGACATGTATCAATCACACTAGTTGCGCAAATGCAGGGCGAATGTGCATGCAACATTTTTAGAAGAGCTTCGACGAATAGAAAATTTATAGATCTTCTATAAGCCGAGGAACTATATTCTTCTCTACATATAAGAGATGCGTGAGATATTCTTAAAAAATCTAAACCTAAAGCTCTTGATTGAAGCTAAGGCTCGTTATTATATGAGTGACATTATGATTTCATCATGCTTAATGGCAAATAGATACCCCAGAACCAATAAGAGGTAACGGTATAAAGTGTATACCACCAAGCAATCAATTGGCTGAAGAATAATAAAGCAGCAGTAGTCGATGAGTAAGGCCGAACTATTCAAGACTGGTGATCAGATGCTGCACCAGCTGATTTGGTTAAAGGAATACAAATGATTGGAACCTCAGCATTCTGTGTCCCGTACACAAAAAAGCAAACAAAACGATATGTGCCAACTATAGAGGAATAAGTTTCCTTTCCATCGCATATAAAGTGCTATCCAGCGTGTTGTGTGAACGACTAAACCCAATGGTCAATGACATTATTGGACTATAACAATGCGGCTTCCGACCTAGCAAATCCTCTATGACCAGATTTTCTCACCAAATCCTGGAAAAGATCCACGAAAAACACATCGACACATGCCACCTATACGTCGACTATAAAGCCGCATTCGACAGCCAAATCCGTTCAGAGGTAATTAAACCCATGTCTACGTTCGGCATTCCTGCAAAATTAATTCTGCTATGCAGGATAACTTTAACAGGCACAAGATCAGCAGTTAAACTCGGAAAGGACCTTTCGGAGCCCTTCAATACCGAACGAGGATTCAGACAATGTGATAGTTTGTTGTGAGATCTTTTTAACATCCTGCTGGAAAAGGCGATACGAGATGCAAGGTGAACCGAAATGTCACTCTGTACACCAAACAGCACCTGTTACTAGCCTACGCCAATGACATCGACATAATGGGTTGAACATTGCGAGCTGTAACAGCCACCTTTGAATAAATTGAGGATTATGCCAAAGTGGGTCTGGTAGTAAATGGCGAGAAGACCAGAGTGATGGTATCAAGGCGCTAGATGTCCAGTAGACTCGGACCAAATGTGGAACTTGTGACAGTTTGTTCTGTGACCTTTTAGAAAAGGTGCTGTTCTGTGTGCTGGAAAAGGCGGTACGAGAGGCGGTAACAGCCACTTTTGAACAAATTGAGAAGGAGCCTGGCAATGTGGATCTGACAGTAAAGTGGCCACACACGTCAAACATGTGCGTTCGATCGGTGTGAATCGAAGCAATGTTTGACGTGTGTGGTACGGTGTTCACACCGATTTGCCGGTGCGCACACCGATCGAATGAAATTAAAAATTTTTAATTTTTCGTTGTGCGCGTCGCACATGTTTGACGTCTGTGGCCTGGTGTGTGGATATCTTCTCATTTTTTGAGAAATTTCGTGGAGTGCGGATCAGCGGACAAATGCAATACATATGTATTTGGACGATTTTTTGAAGTTTTTACACATTTTCTACTGTGTGGCAAATAAAAATATTTTTCCCAGAATAAAAAAAAAGTATTTAATACATTTATATTAAATAAAAATATTTCGTCTTTTTTCCGTCATCACTATCGCGGTCCATCTTCACGCTTCAAAAATAAATATGAAATGAAGTTTAAAGGATCCGTTTGACGTGTGTGGGCTAGGAGCTTCACACCGATCGAACGCACATGTTTGAGGTGTGTGGCCCACTTAAATGACGAGAAGACCAAGCTGATAGTATCAACGGGCAAAACGTCCAGTAGACTCAGACCAATTGAGGAACTTGAGAACTACAGTTTCGAGGAAGTAAACGATTTTATATACCTCGGTACCCACATAAATAAAACTAATGAGGTCGGTTTTGAAATTCGGAGAAGGATATTGTTGGCCAACAGATGCTAATATGGTCTGAGTAAGCAATTCAAAAACAAGGCCATTTCCCGCCAGAACAAACTCACACTCTACAAGGCGCTGATACTACCCGTGCTGCTGGAATATGGATCAAAAGCATGGGTATTTGCGCAAGCAGATGAGACAGCTCTTGGAGTGGTTGAAAGAAAAAATCTCTGAATTATCTATGGACCGATCTGCGTCGACGGTGAATATCATCGTCGAATTAACCATGAGTTATACCAACTATTATCGGACATCGGCATTGTCAGACGTATTGATCTGCAGCGGCTACGTTGGATAGATCATGTTGTGAGAATGGATTAGGATGCCACAGTTCAAACGGCATATAAAAGCGAGCCAAATGATGGCTCACACAGAAGGGTAAGGCCACGATATAAATATCAAGTGGAAGAGAACATTTCCGAACAGGGTCTTTCAAATTGGAAGAGATGCGCGGAAAACCGACGCGCCTTGAAATCTTTTTTAAGCTCGGCTTATGGAACAAATGTTCTGTCACAAGCCAGCTAAGTAAGTAAAACATAGAAAACATTGCAGCACTGAATAAGCAAGGACACCAACCTCTGAACATAAATTGAAGGAAATTTAGTACACGAGGTTCAAGAATGGAGAGTATTACAGGAGGTCTTCTTCTCTGGCTATATAATCATTGACGACATAGATAGGAATGTCAACAATTTAAATGACATAACTGACGCTTCGAGAAAATAAATCTGCCTTCGAAGAAACTAACATTGACGACATAGATAGAAATGTCAAAAATTTAACGGACATAATGGTGAAGTCTTTCGAGGAATGTTGTCCACCTCGAGAAATGAAATATGTCTTCGAAAAAACCCTGGTTGACTGAGGAGATTCGGCATAAAGGTATAAATGTCCGTAGGCTCCACAACAGAGCTCACCGCAAAAAATCTGCAGTATACTGCGACAACTTCCACGCTAAGAGGAAACTCCTGGAAAATTTTCTGCGAACAGGTCTCACAAATAAAGATTTTTCTATCAAAAGCCCTTGTTCAAACCGAAACAATTGTTGGAAATAGAATAGAGAGAGGAAAGATACGAGGAACCTAAGATTGATGGACGAATGCTGAAAAACTCTTCACCATTTAAACTAGGTGGGCCAGAAGTCCTCCCAGCTTTATTACAAAAAGAGACAGACTATATATTACCATATTTAGCAGCACTTGTCTATACGGTTTGCGCACAAATCGAAAGCCTCCCAAAAAAATCGTTTACTCTTATCCATTAACGATATACCTTAAACAGATTATCACCTATGTTGTTAAGATAAATAGATAACCTAACCTCAGATCAAACACACACACTCAATTGCTGACATTTTCCCTGGCGACACAATGCTAAATTTGTAATCTATGAGGGGGAATTTAAAGTTCAACATACAAAATAATTAATGCTTGTGGACCCTCTTTTCCTGCAAATGTCTTAATTTATTTTCCAAAATAATTAGCCGTTTGGGAAAAATATCAGGCATTTAAAATTTAACCTGAGTAAATAATTTCAGCGAAGATATGTGAAGATAATACAAAAAAAGGTGCGAACTTAAACATACGAAAAGTTTTGCACAAAACTTTTCTCCGACACTTGTGGTGGCAATGGTTGGGCGCCATTCAACAAAGTTTGCGCAAATCCAGTGACATTTAAATTTAAAAATATAACCCAACTCTCTAAAGTATGCAACATAGTTGTTAAAGGGTATTACGCCTGTGATTATGTGCACAAAAGTGACGAAAATTGATATTTAAATTGTGGTCAAAATATATTTTGATGTATCCGCAGTTAGTAAAATTAAATTATTTTTTATTACGTAACATTTTTGCTCTCAGAAATTCATAAATCCATGCTTCAACGTACCTTTTATACATTCACTCCCTCACTTTTATAAAATATTGCACTATCTGTAAAGAAATGGAAAGAATACAATTAAAATATTATTGCATACTTTTAGGTGTGCATGTAACAAATTATATTATTTCGAGTATACATTTAGGGTCAATATTAAATTATGTATAGGTTAGTCTTCCATAGGCATGGATTTTTTACAAATATTTTTTTCACGCATAGACAAAGGAATACTTTATTTACTTACTTAGCTGGCTTGTGACAGAACTTTCGTTCCATAAGCCGACCTTAAAAAAGATTTCCAGGCATGTCGGTCTTTTGCGCAGTTTTTCCAATTTGAAAGACCATATTCGCCAATGTTGTCCTCCACTTGATCTTTCCATCTTATTCGTGGCCTTCCCCTTCTGCGTTTACCATCAGCTGTTTCGCTTTTATATGCCTTCTAGGCTGGGGCATCTTCATCCATTCTTACAACATGACCTAGCCAACGTAGTCGCTGCAGCCCGATACGACTAACAATGCCGATGTCCAAGAAAATATGGTGCAACTCAAGGTTCATTCGACGGCGATATTCACTGTCAAGGCAGATCGGCCCATAGATCTTTCGGAGAAATTTTCTCTCAAACACTCTAAGAGCTGCCACATCTGCTTGCTTAAGTACCCATGCTTCAGATCCATACAACAGCACGGGTAGTATATGCGTCTTGTAGAGTGTGAGTTTGTTCTGACGGGAGGTGGCCTTGCTTTTGAGTTGTTTGCTCAGACCATAGTAGCATCTGTGGGCCATCGCTATCCTTCTCCGAATTTCAAAACTGATGTCATTCGTTTTATTTATGGCGGTACCAAGGTATATAAAATCTTTGACTACCTCGAAGCTGTAATTCTCAAGTTCCACAGTTGTTCCGAGTCTACTGGACGTCTTGCGCGTTGATACCATAAGCTTGGTCTTCTCACCGTTTACTGCCAGACCCACTTTGGCAAACTCCTTCTCTATTTATTCAAAGGTGGCTGTTACCGGCGCAGGCGAGTAACATGTGTTGTTTGGTGTACAGAGTGCCATTTTTGTTCACCTTTGCGTCTCGTATGACCTTTTCCAGCAGGATGTTAAAAAGTTCATACGACAAACTGTCAAAAGTTCCACAGTTGGCCCGAGTCTACTGGACATCTAGCACATTGATACCATCACCTTGGTCTTCTCGCCATTTACTACCAGACCCACTTTAGCATAATCCTCAATTTATTCAAAGGTGGCTGTTACAGGTCGCAATGTTCAACCCATTATGTCGATGTTTTCGGCGTAGGCTAGTAACAGGTGCTGTTTTGTATACAGAGTGTCATTTCGGTTCACCTTGCCCCTCGTATCGCCTTTTCCAGCTCACAACAATCTGTCAAATTGTCTGAATCCTCGTTCGGTATTGAAGGGCTCCGAAAGGTCCTTTCCGACTTTAACTGCTGACCTTATGCCACTTAAAGTTATCCTGCATAGCCGTATAATTTTGCAGGAATGCCGAACGGAGATATGGCTTTAAAATTCTCTGAAAGGATAGATCTGTCGAATTCGGTTTTATAGTCGACGAATAGGTGGAATGTGTCGATATATTGTTCGCGGGTCTTTTCCAGGATCTGGCGCAGATTGAAAATCTGGTCAATGGTGGATTTGCCAGGTCTGAAGCCGCATTGATATGGTCCAATAATGGCATTGACCATTGGCTTCAGTCGTTCATACAGCACGCTGGATAGCGCTTTATATGCGATGAGAAGGAGACTAATTCCTCTATAGTTGGCACATATTGTCGTGTCTCCTTTTTTGTGTACGGGACACAGGATGCTTAGGTTCCAATCATTGGGCATGCAGTCTTCTAGCCAAATTGTACTAATCAGCTGGTGTATGCACCTTGCCAGCATCTGACCACCAGTCTTGAATAGTTCGGCTTGTAACCCATCGCCACCTGCTGCTTTATTATTGCTATTCTGACTTCATCTTGGCTAGGTGGTATACACTCTATACCGTCATCTATTATTGGTTCTGGGGTATCCTCGACCCACCGCTACTATTTGATACCAGAAGTTTTTCAAAATGCTCCTTCCAGATCCTCAGCACACTGTCTGTATCTGTCACCAGATTTCCATCTTCATCTCTACAGGAGGTTGTGCCTGTACAAAAGTTTTCGGTTGGGTGTTTTACTCGTTGGTAAATTTTCCGGACTTCGTTCTGACTCCTGTTTTGCATTAAAATCTCCTAGCAGAATTTTAATGTCATGGCTAGGACAGCGGTCATATGCTGTTTCTAGGCGTTCGTAAAAATGTATTTGGTCTGCTCATCTTTGTCTTCCGTCGGATCATGGGCGCAAATAAGACTGATGTAGAAAAACTTCGCTTTTATACGGATTATAGCGATTCGCTCATCTACTGACGTGAGTCTGAAGACAAGGTCTTTTATTTTCCTTTTGACCATAAATCCGCAGCCAAATTCATGTCTCGTTTCATGGTAGCTACAATACAGGGCGTAATCGTCTATTTACGATACGCCAGTCCCTTTCCATCGCATTTCCTGTAAGGCTTTGTACTTCTTGAGTACATCCGCCACAGGGAGAACTGCACCTGTTCTGTACATCGTGCGCACATTCCAAGTGCAGATTCGCAGATCGTGGTCCTTTATACGTTTGCGGCAATCGTCAACATTAGGGGGATTTGGTTTTCTTTGCTTTTCCATAGTAGGAGGGGTTTTCCGAGTGTAGCCTCAACCCATTTTTTATAGTTCTTATGGGTGAGCTCGAGGCACATATTAGCTCACTATTTCAACGGGTGATGAAAAATAGCTACCCCAGGTGGCACCACGGGGAGTTCAGTGTCCACTATTGAGATGAAAGAGGGACCATGATAAGCCTGGACTTCGCCATGTTAAAGCTAACCAGAGCCGTTACTTGGTATCTAACATCCCGTGGATTTTGCCTTCACTTATTATTAAATCCTTTAGTAAAATTCTTGCATATTCTCTTAAGGGCCGTACAAAAATATTATATTTTAAGAAGAACAACAAACAAAAACATTGTTGTTATTGTTGTATTTACGAAAACGAATTTAAAAGTAATAAAATACCAACAACAGCCTGTTGGGCAATAAATGACCAACAAGAATGCATTTCAAGGTTATAACAACACCATCGGATGGAAAAGGACGATAAAGTGAAAACACACACAAAAAGGACGAGCCAATAGTAACAACAACAACAGCTGTTATGACTAGGTATAGAAGAACAAATTTAATTTTACTTGATATGGTCGGATCGATCAAAAATTTTTTGAGATCCACTAAGTGGAAAGGAATACTTGTTTTCAAAGACCCATGGATTTCTTTTTCGGAATTTATTTTTCGAGGGCCAGAAGGACTTCGAATTTTAAATAATATTTTTTTCAAGGCCCAACAGAAGTTGAAGGCCAGAAACATTTCGAAATATTAAACAATATTATTTACCAAGGTCTAGTAGAGGACCTTGTCGTGGGGTGTTTTTTACTTTTAAAAATATTTTTTTCAAGGGTCAGCAGATCCTTTAATAGAAATTCAGGGATGTCAGATGTTCATCCTTCTCTATTGACATTACAACATAACCTCACAAAATTCAAGTTTAACCAGTCAACCTAGAAAAAAGTGCACAGAAAAGGTCATTCCTTCAGTCTTTCCTCAAAAGGTTCACTTTGTTTGCCCCGTTAACAAACAACAACGGCCTTTCATGTGTACATATAAATAATTTGTTTTGTGTAAACTTGTACAACTCGACTGCTGGTCGGGTCGGGACGGGGTAAGCTATCTTCCTTCCTTTTTTGGCAGTCGTACAAAAAATGCATTTAATATATTACTTTTTCTACATGGCTGCTCAGGCTTGCTGGGTGCCATATTTTGGAGTATGGTCTGAAATTCTTTTTAGTTTCCATCAAACACACACACACAAATATACACACTGACAACATTTAATGTGTTTATTTTATTTTTATTTTTTATATTATTTATTTATTTATTTATTTTTGTTGTTAAATGGCAAAGGATATTTGAAGACCACCAACAAAATATTATTATGGGCAAATAGAGGGGGACTTCAAGAAATTTATTCAAGGAAATTAAATTTGAACATTTTTCTAGAGATTCTCTAGAGAGGTTAAAAAGCTATTTTCATGGCGTGAAAGGCCATGTGCAGCCTCAAGAGTTTGTAACGCCACGAAATATTGGTCCTAGACCCACCTTTAAGTATACCGATCGTCATATCTCGACTAACTGAGTCGATCTAGACATGTGTGTCCGTCTGTCCATTATAATTTGTAAACAATGTACAGGCCACAGTTATGGACCAATCTTCACGATTTTTTTGCCCGAACATAGAGACATTTTACATGGAGAAAGGGATCGGACCAAGGAAGAAGCATGTCTGTTTTGATGAAGATCGGCCACTATTTAACGGGTCAAATGGACCCCGACTTTTGTGTGGAATATGGCAAAATTTGTATTCTTTGGCGTATATATTCACTCCTGAAGGACATAGACCCCAGAAGTTGATAGTGTATCCAAGAGGATTGGTTGATACTAATTATATTATCGTATGTTCTCGGATGTGGGAGTTAAACTTAAATTTTTACAGATATAATTTAGTAACCCATTGCCAGACTAGAGGGCGCAAAAATATAGCGCTGATCGCTTTGAAATTTTCCATGAGGATCCAGGTATGGTCAAGGACAACGCCTATAATTTTCGATGATGATCAGATAATAATATTTGGATGAAGTGGACCGAAAACAATTTTTTGGGGTTTTTTCGAGTCGATATATAGGTTACACGCCAGGGTAAAGGGAATAGTGATAAGTAATAAGCAGGGCTGTAATGAATATTGGGAATATTCGGAAAATATGTCAGTGTAAGGAAGAGGTGCTGTTGATCTCTAATCGGTCAAATATCACGAAAAATTGCCCAGTAAGGAAAGTAGTAAAGTCGGACGGAGTAAAACAGGACTATTAACGTGGATGAAATAAAATATGTGATATTTATCTAAATATGAATCGACCTAGATCTGTCCATAAACATGTCATTCGTTTGTTACAATGGAAATCGACTTCAAATAAATATCAATAGGTCATCCATTGGGCTATGTCTGTACTTCTAGAAAACGAACTACGTTATTCTATGCTCAGTTTTGTACGTTTTGCAAAATTTGATGTCAATCTTACTAACATGAGGAGTTTGATGCCCAATTTACTTAAAATCGGACGAAAATATAAATGGAAGCTATATCCAAATATGAACCGATTTCAACGAAATTTGTCACAGGTTAGGTTATACTTATTTCAGTACGATTTGTTCCTATCCGCCATATTCCTATCAATTACTTAAAATCAATCTGTAATATAAGGGCGCTATACCTAAATCTCAACCGATTTTCACGAAACATGGTGCACATCATTCTGGACTAAATTCAGTACGCTATGCCAAATTACGTGCAAATCGAAAGATATATACGGACTTTGGTGCACCATTTACATGAAATCGGACAAAACTATGTGGGAGCTATATCTAAATCTGGACCGATTTTCACGAAACTTGGCAGACATCACTCTAGGCTCAATTCAGTACGTAATGCCAAATTTCGTGCAAATCGAAAGATATATACGGACTTTGGTGCACTATTTACATGAAATCGGACAAAACTATATATGGGAGCTATATCTAAATCAGAACTGATTTTCACGAAACTTGGCATACATCATTCCAGGCTCAATTCCGTACGTTATACCAAATTTCGTGCAATTCAAAAGATATTTAAGGATTTTGGTGCACCATTTACATTAAATCTGACGAAAATATATATGGGAGCTATATCTAAATCTGAACCGTTTTTCCCCAATTTCAATAGGGTTTGTCCTTGGACCATATAAATGAGCTGTGCCAAATTTCATCCAAATCGGATTAAAAATGCTACCTGTACGTTGTTTACAATTTAACATCTACAGACGGACGGACGACGGACATGCATAAATCGACTCAGAAAGTGATTCTAGGCATATTCTCAAAAAAAGATATGGATCTATCTCGTTTCCTTTTGCCTGTTACAAACATATGCACAAAGACATCATAACCTGTACCACAGTGTGGTGAAGGGTATAAAAAAAAACATCCGCAGAAATTAATAGTTCCGTAGTAGTTGTAGTAGTAGTAGTTGCTTTAAAAAAAATTATTTTATGACCTTCCATAGGCGCGGATTTTTTGAAAATATTTGTAGACGAGTCCATTTTTCAATTATTTTTGCAATAATTATAGACAAGAAAACCAAAACGAAACACTAGAAACGCTTTTGGTTGAATGGACTATGCCGATAATAAAAAAAACAGCGTAGTCGTTGTCACTGACAACGACAACAATGGCAACATGAAGCGCGTAGCTCGCAGCGTCATTCTGCTTATAAAATTCAATGCGACAGTGGGATGGATATCATCATTGCATGTCGTTCGCCTCGCGGTGGTTGGGCTAAAAAATTTAGGTGGGTGGTTGATTGCTAGGTGATGGCTGGTTGTTGTTGCTGCTACAGTTCGGAATGTGACGTTTTGCTATTTTTAGACTGCACGAGAATTAAAAAAAACTGCGACTGTCTTTTTTCAAAAAAAAAAAAAAAACCGAAACGTAATCGGAAAATAAATAAAAAAATACATTGTGGACACTGACACTGCAAGGCGGATGACCAAAGACGCGGCGCCATTTTATTCAATAAAATAAAACAGAACAGAACCTGACATACAAACCAATATCGTTTTTATTTTTTTTTTCAATTTCTCACACAATTTGTAATGTGCCAAAAACATTGTTCTTTTTGCAGCAAATATGTGCGATAATGAATCAAGAACGAAAATTACAACAACAACAAAATGGGAGAATTTAAAAATATATTACGACAATAGACGTAACGACAAAACAACAAAACATTTGACAATTGCATTGTTGCATTGGGGGTACCAACAAAAAAATGAATAAAATTACGAAAAAAAAGATTTGCTGAACTCAAAGTCTAAGAAATAGATAAATGCTTTCACTTCGATGAGAAATTTAGAGGAAATTAAAAGAAAAATTTGCCAAAAAATTACAAAGTTTAATGAACAAAGTCCACGCGGTCTTGAATAAAATGTTTTTAAAAAAATCCACGCCTATGGAAGAGCATGAAAAAAAATTTCAGAACCAGTGAGGAAAGTAGTAAAGTCGGACGGGGCCGACTATATGATACCCTTTACCATTTTTGGTATATTCAACAGATGAATCCGAACTGACGTCGCATTTTTGAAGGACCAGTAAAATGAAATTGGATCCATAAACATGTCATTCTGCAAAGGATACTAGATTTTTCATTTGGTCAGAAATAGAGTTGTTTCTTATAATGGGAAAAAATCAATTTTAATCAAATATCAATCGGACACCCGTTGATTATTTGGATAAATATCTGATAAACATGAGGTGTTTGGTTATCTAAATCTGATTAATTTATATTAACTACAGTTCATTGTGTGGCGATCGGACAAACTTTGGGTCTTCAGTGCACAATTTACATAAAATCGGAAGAAAAATTATATATAAGATATTTCTAAATCTGAACCGATTTTCACGAAACTTTGCACACATTATTCTGGACCTAATTCAGAACTCTATGCCAAATTCATGCAAATCGAAAGATATATAGATATGCATTAAATCGGACGTAAATATATATGGGAGCTATATCTAAATCTGAACCGATTCTTACAAAACTTAATACACATCATTCTAGACTTAATTCAGTGCGCTATGCCAAATTTCGTGATAATCGAAGAATATGTAGAGACTTTGGTGCACTATTTACATAAAATCGGAGAAAAATATATATGGGAGCTATATCTAAATCTGAACCGATTTTCACGAAACTTAACATATGTAATTATACACTCAATTTAGTGCTCTATACCAAATTTCGTGCAAATCGGAAGATATATAGGGACTTTGGTGCACCATTTACATAAAATCAGACAAAAGTATATATGGGAGCTATATCTAAATCTGAACCGATTTTCATGAAATTTAGCACACATCATTCTGGACCAAATTCAGTACGCTGTGCAAAATGTTGTCTCAATCGGACAAATATTGGGAGTTGATGCTCCATTTACATGAAAACGGACGAAACTATGTATGGAAGCTATATCTAAATCTGAACCAATTCCAACAGAATTAGATATATATCAATCTAGACCTAATTCATTAATCTGTGCAAAATTGTGTCTCAATCGGACAAATATTGGGAGTTGGTGCTCCATTTACATAAAATCGGACGAAAATATGTATGGGAGCCAAATTTCATTAAAATCTGATCATAAATGCGACCTGTAGTTTGTTCACAAAAATACATGGACGGACAGACGGACGGATGGACGGACATGCGTAAATCGACTCAGAAAGTGATTCTATAAATATGCTCCAAAGGAACCATGGGTCTATCTCGATTCCTTTTGCCTGTTACAAACAAAGACATAATACCCTGTATCACTGTGTAGTGAAGAATCCACGCCTATGTTGAGGCATAAACAAATA